>NW_027307835.1:0-300000 GCF_047496885.1 Scyliorhinus torazame
CTGTAGGGCTGCGTTTAATATTACCTTGTTTACTGTAGGGCTATGTTTAATATTACCTTGTTCACTGTCGGGCTCTGTTAAATTTCACCGTGTTTACTGTCGGGCTCTGTTTAATATTGCCTTGTTTACTGTAGCGCTATGTTTAATATTACCTTGTTTACTGTAGGGCTCTGTTTAATATTACCTTGTTTACTGTCGGGCTCTGATTAATATTACCGTGTTTACTGTCGGGCTCTGTTCAATTTCACCGTGTTTACTGTCGGGCTATGTTTAATATTACCTTGTTTACTGTCGGGCTCTGTTCAATTTCACCGTGTTTACTGTCGGGCTATGTTTAATATTATCTTGTTTACTGTCGGGCTCTGTTTAATATTATCTTGTTTACTGTCGGGCTCTGTTTAATATGACCGTGTTTACTGTCGGGCTCTGTTTAATATTACCGTGTTTACTGTAGGGCTGCGTTTAATATTGCCTTGTTTACTGTAGGGCTATGTTTAATATTACCTTGTTTACTGTCGGGCTCTGTTTAATTTCACCGTGTTTACTGTCGGGCTATGTTTAATATTATCTTGTTTACTGTCGGGCTCTGTTTAATATTATCTTGTTTACTGTCGGGCTCTGTTTAATATGACCGTGTTTACTGTCGGGCTCTGTTTAATATTACCGTGTTTACTGTAGGGCTGCGTTTAATATTGCCTTGTTTACTGTAGGGCTATGTTTAATATTACCTTGTTTACTGTCGGGCTCTGTTTAATTTCACCGTGTTTACTGTCGGGCTGTGTTTAGTATTGCCTTGTTTACTGTAGGGCTATGTTTGATATTACCTTGTTTACTGTCGGACTCTGTTTAATATTACCGTGTTTACTGTCGGGCTCTGTTTAATTTCACCGTGTTTACTGTAGGGCTGCGTTTAATATTACCTTGTTTACTGTAGGGCTGCGTTTAATATGACTTTGTTTACTGTCGCGCTCTGGTTAATATGACTTTGTTTACTGTCGGGCTCTGTTTAATATGACCGTGTTTACTGTAGGGCTGCGTTTAATATGACTTTGTTTACTGTCGGGCTTTGTTTAATATGACCGTGTTTACTGTAGGGCTGCGTTTAATATGACTTTGTTTAATGTCGGGCTCTGTTTAATATGACCGTGTTTACTGTAGGGCTGCGTTTAATATGACTTTGTTTAATGTCGGGCTCTGTTTCATATGACCTTTTTTACTGTCGGGCTCTGTTTGATATTGCCTTGTTTACTGTCGGGCTCTGTTTAATATTAGTTTGTTTACTGTCGGGCTCTGTTTAATAGTACCTTGTTTACTGTCGGGCTCTGTTTAATAGTACCTTGTTTACTGTCGGGCTCTGTTTAATATTACCTTGTTTACTGTCGGGCTCTGTTTAATATTACCTTGTTTACTGTCGGGCTCTGTTTAATATTAACTTGTTTACTGTCGGGTTCTGTTTAATATTACCATGTTTACTGTAGGGCTATGTTTAATATTACCTTGTTTACTGTCGGGCTCTGTTTAATATTACCGTGTTTACTGTAGGGCTATGTTTAATATTACCTTGTTTACTGTCGGGCTCTGTTTAATATTACCGTGTTTACTGTCGGGCTCTGTTTCATTTCACCTTGTTTACTGTCGTGCTCTGTTTCATTTTACCTTAGTACGAAGTCTTACCACACCAGGTTAAAGTCCAACAGGTTTGTTTCGATGTCACTAGCTTTCGGAGCGCTGCTCCTTCCTCAGGTGAATGAAGAGGTATGTTCCAGAAACACATATATAGACAAATTCAAAGATGCCAAACAATGCTTGGAATGCGACCATGAGCAGGTGATTAAATCTTTACAGATCCAGAGATGGGGTGATCCCAGGTTAAAGAGGTGTGAATTGCATCAAGCCAGGACAGTGGGTAGGATTTCGCAGGCCAGATGGTGGGGGATGACTGTAATGCGACATGAATCCCAGGTCCCGGTTGAGGCCGCACTCATGTGTGCGGAACTTGGCTATAAGTTTCTGCTCGGCGATTCTGCGTTGTCGCGCGTCCTGAAGGCCGCCTTGGAGAATGCTTACCCGGAGATCAGAGGCTGAATGCCCTTGACTGCTGAAGTGTTCCCCGCCTAGAAGGGAACATTCCTGCCTGGTGATTGTTGCGCGATGTCCGTTCATTCGTTATCGCAGCGTCTGCATGGTCTCGCCAATGTACCACGCTTCGGGACATCCTTTCCTGCAGCGTATACCTCTTCATTCACCTGAGGAAGGAGAAGCGCTCCGAAAGCTAGTGACATCAAAACAAACCTGTTGGACTTTAACCTGGTGTTGTAAGACTTCGTACTGTGCTCACCCCAGTCCAACGCCGGTATCTCCACATCAATATTATCTTGTTTACTGTAGGGCTCTGTTTAATATGATCTTGTTTACTGTAGGGCTCTGTTTACTATTACCTTGTTTACTGTAGGGCTCTGTTTAATTTCACCGTGTTTACTGTCGGGCTCTGTTTAATTTCACCGTGTTTACTGTCGGGCTCTGTTTAATAATACCTTGTTTACTGTAGGGCTCTGTTTAATTTCACTGTGTTTACTGTCGGGCTCTGTTTAATTTAACCGCGTTTACTGTCTGGCTCTGTTTAATATTACCTTGTTTACTTTCGGGCTCTGTTTAATATCGCCTTGTTTACTGTGGGGCTCTGTACAATATTACCTTTTTAACTTTTGGGCTCTGTTTAATATTACCTTGTTTACTGCAGGGCTCCATTTAATATTATCTTATTTACTGTAGGGCTATGGTTAATGTTACGGTGTTTACTGTCGGGCTCTGTTTAATTTAACCGTGTTTACTGTAGGGCTCTGTTTGATATTACCGTGTTTACTGTATGGCTCTGTTGAATTATACATTGTTTACTGTTGGGCTCTGTTTAATCTCACCGTGTTTACTGTCGGGCTCTGTTTAATATTATCTTGTTTACTGTAGGGAACTGTTTAATATTACCTTGTTTACTGCCGGGCTCTCTTTAATATGACCTTGTTTACTGTCAGGCTCTGTTTAATATTACCTTGTTTACTGTCGGGCTCTGTTTAATATTACTGTGTTTACTGTCGGGCTCTGTTTAATATTACCGTGTCTACTGTCGGGCTCTGTTTAATATTAACTTGTTTACTGTTGGGCTCTGTTTCATTTAACGTGTTTACTGTCGGGTTCTGTTTAATATTACCTTGTTTACTGTCGGGCTCTGTTTAATATAACCGTGTTTACTGTAGGGCTATGTTTAATATTACCTTGTTTACTGTCGGGCTCTGTTTAATATTACCGTGTTTAGTGTCGGGCTCTGTTTAATATTACCTTGTTTACTGTCGGGCTCTGTTTAATATTACTTTGTTTACTGTGGGCTCTGTTTAATATTACCGCGTTTACTGTAGGGAACTGTTTAATATTACCTTGTTTACTGTCGGCCTCTGTTTAATATTATCCTGTTTACTGTCGGGCTCTGTTTAATATTACCTTGTTTACTGACGGGCGCTGTTTAACTTAACCGTGTTTACTGTAGGGCTGCGTTTAATATTACCGTGTTTACTGTCGGGCTCTGTTTAATATTATCTTGTTTACTGTAGGGCTCTGTTTAATTTCACCTTGTTTACTGGCGGGCTCTGTTTCATTTTACCTTAGTACGAAGTCTTACCACACCAGGTTAAAGTCCAACAGGTTTGTTTCGATGTCACTAGCTTTCGGAGCGCTGCTCCTTCCTCAGGTGAATGAAGAGGTATGATCCAGAAACACATATATAGACAAATTCAAAGATGCCAAACAATGCTTGGAATGCGACCATCAGCAGGTGATTAAATCTTTACAGATCCAGAGATGGGGTGATCCCAGGTTAAAGAGGTGTGAATTGCATCAAGCCAGGACAGTTGGTAGGATTTCGCAGGCCAGATGGTGGGGGATGACAGTAATGCGACATGAATCCCAGGTCCCGGTTGAGGCCGCACTCATGTGTGCGGAACTTGGCGATAAGTTTCTGCTCGGCGATTCTGCGTTGTCGCGCGTCCTGAAGGCCGCCTTGGAGAACGCTTACCCGGAGATCAGAGGCTGAATGCCCTTGACTGCTGAAGTGTTCCCCGACTGGAAGGGAACATTCCTGCCTGGTGATTGTTGCGCGATGTCCGTTCATTCGTTGTCGCAGCATCTGCATGGTCTCGCCAATGTACCACGCTTCGGGACATCCTTTCCTGCAGCGTATACCTCTTCATTCACCTGAGGAAGGAGAAGCGCTCCGAAAGCTAGTGACATCAAAACAAACCTGTTGGACTTTAACCTGGTGTTGTAAGACTTCGTACTGTGCTCACCCCAGTCCAACGCCGGCATCTCCACATCAATATTATCTTGTTTACTGTAGGGCTCTGTTTACTATTAACTTGTTTACTGTAGGGCTCTGTTTAATATGATCTTGTTTACTGTAGGGCTCTGTTTACTATTACCTTGTTTACTGTAGGGCTCTGTTTAATTTAACCGTGTTTACTGTCGGGCTCTGTTTAATTTCACCGTGTTTACTGTCGGGCTCTGTTTAATAATACCTTGTTTACTGTCGGGCTCTGTTTAATTTAACCGTGATTACTGTAGGGCTCTGTTTAATATTACCGTGTTTACTGTAGGGCTCTGTTGAATTATACATTGTTTACTGTTGGGCTCTGTTTAATCTCACCGTGTTTACTGTCGGGCTCTGTACAATATTACCTTTTTAACTGTTGGGCTCTGTTTAATATTACCTTGTTTACTGTCGGGCTCTCTTTAATATTATCTTGTTTACTGCCGGGCTCTGTTTAATTACTGTAGGGAACTGTTTAATATTATAGAACATAGAACATAGAACGATACAGCGCAGTACAGGCCCTTCGGCCCACGATGTTGCACCGAAACAAAAGCCATCTAACCTACACTATGCCATTATCATCCATATGTCTATCCAATAAACTTTTAAATGCCCTCAATGTTGGCGAGTTCACTACTGTAGCAGGTAGGGCATTCCACGGCCTCACTACTCTTTGCGTAAAGAACCTACCTCTGACCTCTGTCCTATATCTATTACCCCTCAGTTTAAAGCTATGTCCCCTCGTGCCAGCCATTTCCATCCGCGGGAGAAGGCTCTCACTGTCCACCCTATCCAACCCCCTGATCATTTTGTATGCCTCTATTAAGTCTCCTCTTAACCTTCTTCTCTCCAACGAAAACAACCTCAAGTCCATCAGCCTTTCCTCATAAGATTTTCCCACCATACCAGGCAACATCCTGGTAAATCTCCTCTGCACCCGCTCCAAAGCCTCCACGTCCTTCCTATAATGCGGTGACCAGAACTGTATGCAATACTCCAAATGCGAACGTACCAGAGTTATGTGCAGCTGCAACATGACCTCCTGACTCCGGAACTCAATCCCTCTACCCATAAAGGCCAACACTCCATCGGCCTGCTTCACAACCCTATCAACCTGGGTGGCAACTTTCAGGGATCTATGTACATGGACACCTAGATCCCTCTGCTCATCCACACTTCCAAGAACTTTACCATTAGCCAAATATTCCGCATTCCTGTTATCCCTTCCAAAGTGAATTACCTCACACTTCTCTACATTAAACTCCATTTGCCACCTCTCAGCCCAGCTCTGCAGCTTATCTATATCCCTCTGTAACCTGCTACATCCTTCCACACTATCGACAGCACCACCGACTTTAGTATCGTCTGCAAATTTACTCACCCACCCTTCTGCGCCTTCCTCTAGTTCATTGATAAAAATGACAAACAGCAACGGTCCCAGAACAGATCCTTGTGGTACTCCACTTGTAACTGAACTCCATTCTGAACATTTCCCATCAACCACCACCCTCTGTCTTCTTTCAGCTAGCCAATTTCTGATCCACAGCTCTAAATCACCCTCAATTCCCAGCCTCCGTATTTTCTGCAATAGCCTACCGTGGGGAAACTTATCAAACGCTTTGCTGAAATCCATATACACCACTTCAACTGCTCTACCCTCGTCTACCTGTTCAGTCACCTTCTCAAAGAACTCGATAAGGTTTGTGAGGCATGACCTACCCTTCACAAAGCCATGCTGACTATCCCTGATCATATTATTCCTATCTAGATGATTATAAATCTTGTCTCTTATAATCCCCTCCAAGACTTTACCCACTACAGATGTGAGGCTCACCGGTCTATAGTTGCCGGGGTTGTCTGTGCTCCCCTTTTTGAACAAAGGGACCACATTTGCTACCCTCCAGTCCTCTGGCACTATTCCTGTAGCCAATGATGACATAAAAATCAAAGCCAAACGTCCAGCAATCTCTTCCCTGGCCTCCCAGAGAATGCTAGGATAAATCCCATCAGGACCCGTGGACTTATCTATTTTCAGCCTGTCCAGAATTGCCAACACCTCTTCCCTCCGTACCTCAATGCCATCTATTCTATTAGCCTGGGTCTCAGCATTCTCCTCCACAACATTATATTTTTCCTGAGTGAATAATGACAAAAAATATTCATCTCGTATCTCGCCTATCTCGTCAGACTCCACACGCAACTTCCCATCCCTGTCCTTGACTGGTCCTACTCTTTCCCTAGTCATTCGCTTATTCCTGACATACCTATAGAAAGCTTTTGGGTTTTCCTTGATCCTTCCTGCCAAATACTTCTCATGTCCCCTCCTTGCTCGTCTTAGCTCTCTCTTTAGATCCTTCCTCGCTACCTTGTAACTATCCATCGCCCCAACCGAAACTTCACACTTCATCTTCACATAGGCCTCCTTCTTCCTCTTAACAAGAAATTCCTCTTCTTTGGTAAACCACGGTTCCCTCGCTCGACGCCTTCCACCCTGCCTGACCGGTACATACTTATCAAGAACATGTAGTAGCTGATCCTTGAACAAGCTCCACTTATCCAGTGTGCCCAACATTTGCAGCCTACTTCTCCACCTTATCCCCCCCCAAGTCTCGTCTAATGGCATCGTAATTGCCCTTCCCCAAGATATAACTCTTGCCCTGCGGTGTATAGTTATCCCTTCCCATCATTAACGTAAACGTCACCGAATTGTGGTCACTGTCCCCAAAGTGCTCTCCTACCTCCAAATCCAACACCTGGCCTGGTCATTGCAAAAAACCAAATCCAACGTGGCCTCGCCTCTTGTTGGCCTGTCAACATATTGTGTCAGGAAACCCTCCTGCACACACTGTACAAAAAATGACCCATCTAATGTACTCGAAATATATATTTTCCAGTCAATATTTGGAAAGTTAAAATCTCCCATAATAACTACCCTGTTACTTTCGCTCTTATCCAGGATCATCCTCGCGATCCTTTCCTCTATATCCCTAGAACTATTTGGAGGCCTATAGAAGACTCCCAACAGTGTGACCTCTCCTTTCATGTTTCTAACCTCAGCCCTTACTACCTCGGAAGATGAGTCCCCATCTAGCATCCTCTCCGCCACCGTAATACTGCTCTTGACTAGCAGCGCCACACCTCCCCCTCTTTTGCCTCCTTCTCTGAGCTTATTAAAACACCCAAACCCCGGAACCTGCAACGTCCATTCCTGTCCCTGCTCTATCCAAATCTCCGAAATGGCCACAACATCGAAGTCCCAGGTACCAACCCATGCTGCCAGTTCCCCTACCTTATTTTGTATACTCCTGGCATTGAAGTAGACACACTTCAAACCACCTACCTGAACACTGGCCCCCTCCTGCGACGTCAAATCTGTGCTCCTGACCTCTATACTCTCATTCTCCCTTACCCTAAAACTACAATCCAGGTTCCCATGCCCCTGCTGCATTAGTTTAAACCCCCCCCCCCCCCAAAGAGCACTAACAAATCTCGCCCCCCCCACCCCCCCAGGATATTTGTGCCCCTCAGGTTCAGATATAGACCATCCTTTCTGTAGAGGTCCCACATTCCCCAGAAAGAGCACCAGTTATCCAGAAATATGAATCCCTCCCGCCTGCACCATCCCTGTAGCCAAGTGTTTAATTGCTCTCTCTCCCTATCCCTCATCTCACTATCACGTGGCACGGGCAACAACCCAGAGATAACATCTCTGTTTGTTCTAGTTCTGAGCTTCCATCCTAGCTCCCTGAAAGCCTGCCTGACATCCTTGTCCCCTTTCCTACCTATGTCGTTAGTGCCAATGTGGACCACGATTTGGGGCTGCTCCCCCTCCCCCCTAAGGACCCGGAAAACACGATCCGAGACGTCACATACCCTTGCACCTGGGAGACAACATACCAAACGTGAGTCTCTCACGCTCCCATAAAATCTCCTATCTGTGCCCCTGACTATCGAGTCCCCAATTACTAATGCTCTGCTCCTCTCCCCCTTCCCTTCTGAGCAACAGGGACAGACTCCGTGCCAGAGGCCCGTACCCCATGGCCCATAAGTCGTATCCAAAGCGGTACACTTGTTTCTCAGGGGAACGACCGCAGGGGATCCCTGTACTGACTGCTTCTTACCAGTCCCTCTTACAGTTACCCATCTATCTCCAATCTTTGGTGTAACTAATTCCCTGAAGCTGCTATCTCTGACCCCCTCTGCCTCCCGAATGATCCGAAGTTCTTCCAACTCCAGCTCCAGTTCCCTAACTCGGTCTTGGAGGAGCTGGGGATGGCAACACTTCCTGCAGGTAAAATCAGCAGGGACACTAATGGCATCCCTCACCTCAGACATGCTGCAGGAGGAACATTGCACTCCCTTCCCTGCCATCCCTCTAACTTTCTACCAAGATATGGCTAACAACTAAATTAAATTTTTTTAAAAATAATAATAAAATATGGTACTTACCTCACACCAATGGGTTTTATTATTAGGTTAGAGGAGGAGGGCGGGTGGGAGACACTACACGTGTAGTGTCTCGGGTTTCCTCTCCACCAGAATTTATTGGTGAGGGTCTTTCCAGAAGTCCGCGGGTCGAACTTCCTGTTCCCGCCTTAAATAGAAAAATTAAAAAAAACAGCAAAAAGGGACCGAAAACGGGACCAGGTAAGTATTTACCGCTAAAATTGACTAGCCTGCTCCTGTGAAGGTCTCCCAAAAATCACTAACGCACCGCTCCCGCTGCAATCGACTGGCCTGCTCCTGCAAAGATAAGTGTTTTTAAAGGAGAGACTTACCTCCCAGAAATCACTTGCGCACTGCTCTCGCTGAAATTGACTAACCTGCTCCGCTCCCGCTGAAATCGACTGGCCTGCCCCTGCAAAGACAAGTGTTTTTAAAGAAGAAACTTACCTCCCAGACTAGAAATCACTTGCGCACTGCTCCCGCTGAAATTGACTAACCTGCTGCGCTCCCGCTGAAATCGACTGGCCAGCCCATGCAAAGACAAGTGTAAATAATGATAGACACCTCAGGGGCCACTGTAAATAATGATTTACGATCCAGTGACTACTGTATATAATGGTATACTGTCCAGGGACCACAGTAAATAATGATATACTTTCCACGGTACAATGTAAATAATTATATGCAGCCCAAGGGCCACTGTAAATATTCATATACTACCCAAGGACCACTGTAAATAATAAAAACGGCCCAGGGACCAGTGTAGATAATGATATTCGACCTAGGGACCACTGTAAATAATGGTATTCTGCACAGGGACATCTGTAAATGATGCTATACTGCTCAGGGACCACTGCAAATAACGGTGTACTGCACAGTGACCACTGTAAATAATTAAACACTACCCAGGTACCACTGTAAATAATGATATACAACCAAGGGTCCACTGTAAACAATGATATACTTCCCAGGCACCACTCTAAATAATGATATACTTCACAGGGACCACTGTAAATAATGATTTACTATCCAGGGACTACTGTATATAGAACATAGAACAATACAGAGCAGTACAGGCCCTTCGGCCCACGATGTTGCACCGAAACAAAAGCCATCTAACCTACACAATGCCATTATCATCCATATGTTTATCCAATAAACTTTTAAATGCCCTCAATGTTGGCGAGTTCACTACTGTAGCAGGTAGGGCATTCCACGGCCTCACTACGCTTTGCGTAAAGAACCTACCTCTGACCTCTGTCCTATATCTATTACCCCTCAGTTTAAAGTTATGTCCCCTCGTGCCAGCCATATCCATCCGCGGGAGAAGGCTCTCACTGTCCACCCTATCCAACCCCCTGATCATTTTGTATGCCTCTATTAAGTCTCCTCTTAACCTTCTTCTCTCCAACGAAAACAACCTCGAGTCCATCAGCCTTTCCTCATAAGATTTTCCCTCCATACCAGGCAACATCCTGGTAAATCTCCTCAGCACCCGCTCCAAAGCCTCCACGTCCTTCCTATAATGCGGTGACCAGAACTGTACGCAATACTCCAAATGCGGCCGTACCAGAGTTCTGTACAGCTGCAACATGACCTCCCTACTCCAGAACTCAATCCCTCTACCAATAAAGGCCAACACTCCATAGGCCTTCTTCACAACCCTCTCAACCTGGGTGGCAACTTTCAGGGATCTATGTACATGGACACCTAGATCCCTCTGCTCATCCACACTTTCAAGAACTTTACCATTAGCCAAATATTCCGCATTCCTGTTATTCCTTCCAAAGTGAATCACCTCACACTACTCTCCATTAAACTCCATTTGCCACCTCTCAGCTCAGCTCTGCAGCTTATCTATATCCCTCTGTAACCTGCTACATCCTTCCACACTATCGACAACACCACCGACTTTAGTATCGTCTGCAAATTTACTCACCCACCCTTCTGTGCCTTCCTCTAGGTCATTGATAAAAATGACCAGCAGCAACGGCCCCAGAGCAGATCCTTGTGGTACTCCACTTGTGACTATACTCCATCCTGAACATTTCCCATCAACCACCACCCTCTGTCTTCTTTCAGCTAGCCAATATCTGATCTACATCTCGAAATCACCCTCATTCCCCAGCCTCCGTATTGTTTGCAATAGCCTACCGTGGGGAAACTTATCAAACGCTTTGCTGAAATCCATATACACCACATCAACTGCTCTACCCTCGTCTACCTGCTCAGTCACCATCTCAAAGAACTCAATAAGGTTTGTGAGGCATGACCTACCCTTCACAAAGCCATGCTGACTATCCCTGATCATATTATTCCTATCTAGATGATTATAAATCTTGTGTCTTATAATCCCCTCCAAGGCTTTACCCACTACAGACGTGAGGCTCACCGGTCTATAGTTGCCGGGGTTGTCTCTGCTCCCCTTTTTGAACAAAGGGACCACATTTGCTGTCCTCCAGTCCTATGGCACTATTCCTGTAGCCAATGATGACATAAAAATCAAAGCCAAAGGTCCAGCAATCTCTTCCCTGGCCTCCCAGAGAATCCTAGGATAAATCCCATCAGGTCCCGGGGACTTATCTATTTTCAGCCTGTCCAGAATTGACAACACCTCTACCCTACGTACCTCAATGCCATCTATTCTATTAGCCTGGGGCTCAGCATTCTCCTCCACAACATTATCTTTTTCCTGAGTGAATACTGACGAAAAATATTCATTTAGTATCTCGCCTCTCTCCTCAGACTCCACACACAATTTCCCATCCCTTTCCTTGACTGGTCCTACTGTTTCCCTAGTCATTCGCTTAGTCCTGACGTAACTATAGAAAGCTTTTGGGTTTTCCTTCATCCTTCCTGCCAAATACTTCTCATGTCCCCTCCTTGCTCGTCTTAGCTCTCTCTTTAGGTCCTTCATCGCTACCTTGTAACTATCCATCCCCCCAACCGAAACTTCACACTTCATCTTCACATAGGCCTCCTTCTTCCTCTTAACAAGAGATTCCACTTCCTTGGTAAACCACGGTTCCCTCGCTCGACGCCGTCCTCCCTGTCTGACCGGTACATACTAATCAAGAACACGCAGTAGCTGATCCTTGAACAAGCCCCACTTATCCAGTGTGCCCAACACTTGCAGCCTACTTCTCCACCTTATCGCCCCCCAAGTCACGTCTAATGGCATCATAATTGCCCTTCCCCCAGCTATAACTCTTGCCCTGCGGTGTATACTTATCCCTTTCCATAATTAACGTAAACGTCACCGAATTGTGGTCACTGTCGCCAAAGTGCTCTCTTACCTCCAAATCCAACACCTGGCCTGGTTCATTACCCAATACCAAATCCAACGTGGCCTCGCCTCTTGTTGGCCTGTCAACATATTGTTTCAGGAAACCCTCCTGCACATACTGTACAAAAAACGACCCATCTATTGTACTCGAACTATATCCTTTCCAGTCAATATTTGGAAAGTTAAAGTCTCCCATAATAACTACCCTGTTACTTTCGCTCATATCCAGAATTATCTTCGCCATCCTTTCCTCTACATCCCTAGAACTATTAGGAGGCCTATAAAAAACTCCCAACAGGGTGACCTCTCCTTCCCTGTTTCTAACTTCAGCCCATACTACCTCGGAAGAAGAGTCCCCATCTAGCATCCTCTCCACCACCGTAATACTGCTCTTGACTAGCAGCGCCACACCTCCCCCTCTTTTGCCCCCTTCTCTGAGCTTACTAAAACACCTAAACCCCGGAAATTGCAACATCCATTCCTGTCCCTGCTCTATCCATGTCTCCGAAATGGCCACAACATCGAAGTCCCAGGTACCAACCCATGCTGCCAGTTCCCCTACCTTGTTTCGTATACTCCTGGCATTGAAGTAGACACACTTCAAACCACCTACCTGAACACTGGCCCCCTCCTGCGACGTCAAATCTGAGCTCCAGACCTCTATACTCTCATTCTCCCTTACCCTAAAACTACAATCCAGGTTCCCATGCCCCTGCTGCATTAGTTTAACCCCCCCCCCCCCCAAAGAGCACTAACAAATCTCCCCCCCCAGGATATTTGTGCCCCTCAGGTTCAGGTGTAGACCATCCTGTCTGTAGAGGTCCCACCTTCCCCAGAAAGAACCCCAGTTATTCAGAAATCTGAATCCCTCCCGCCTGCACCATCCCTGTAGCCACGTGTTTAAATGCTCTCTCTCCCTATTCCTCATCTCACTATCACGTGGCACGGGCAACAACCCAGAGATAACAACTCTGTTTGTTCTAGTTCTGAGCTTCCATCCTAGCTCCCTGAAAGCCTGCCTGACATCCTTGTCCCCTTTCCTACCTATGTCGTTAGTGTCAATGTGGACCACGACTTTGGGCTGCTCCCCCTCCCCCCTAAGGACCCGGAAAACACGATCCGAGACGTCACATACCCTTGCACCTGGGAGACAACATACCAAACGTGAGTCTCTCACGCTCCCATAAAATCTCCTATCTGTGCCCCTGACTATCGAGTCCCCAATTACTAATGCTCTGCTCCTCTCCCCCTTCCCTTCTGAGCAACAGGGACAGACTCCGTGCCAGAGGCCCGTACCCCATGGCTTACCCCGGTAAGTCCCCCCCCCCCCCACAAGTATCCAAAGCGGAATACTTGTTTCTCAGGGGAACGACCGCAGGGGATCCCTGCACTGACTGCTTTTTCCCAGTCCCTCTTACAGTTACCCACCTATCTCCAATCTTTGGTGTAACTAATTGCCGGAAGCTGCTATCTATGACCCCTTCTGCCTCCCGAATGATCCGAAGTTCTTCCAACTCCAGCTCCAGTTCCCTAACTCGGTCTTGGAGGAGCTAAATTTGTATAAAAAATAATAATAATATAATAAAATATGGTACTTACCTCAGGCTAATGGGTTTTATTATTAGGTTAGAGGAGGAGGGCGGGTGGGAGACACTACACGTGTAGTGTCTCGGGTTTCCTCTCCACCAGAATTTATTGGTGAGGGTCTTCCCAGACGTCCGCGGGTCGACTTCCTGTTCCCGCCGAAAAACTAATTTAAAAAAAATAAAAATTCTCAGCTCCTGCTGAAATTGACTCACCAGCTGTTCTC
This sequence comes from Scyliorhinus torazame, assembly GCF_047496885.1. NCBI lineage: Eukaryota > Metazoa > Chordata > Chondrichthyes > Carcharhiniformes > Scyliorhinidae > Scyliorhinus > Scyliorhinus torazame. The sequence continues at coordinate 13,900 of NW_027307835.1, forward strand.
ACGCCGAAATCGACTGGCCTGCCCCTGCAAAGACAAGTGCTTTTAAAGGTTGACTTACCTCCCAGCAGCCACTTCCGCAATGCTCCCGCTGAAACTGACTCATCAGCTGATTCTCCCGCCGAAATCGACTGGCCTGCCCCTGTAAAGACAACTGCTTTTAAAGGACAGACTTACCTCCCAGCAACCACTTCCGCAATGCTCCCGCTGAAACTGACTCACCAGCTGATTCTCCCGCCGAAATCGGTAAATAATGGTATACAGTCCAGGGACCACTGTAAATAATGATATACTTTCCACGGTTCAATGTAAATAATGATATACACCCCAGGGGCCACTGTAAATATTCAGAGACTACCCAATGACCACTGTAAGTAATAACAAACGGCCCAGGGACAGGGTAGATAACGATATCGACCTAGAGACCACTGTAAATAATTATATTCTTCCCAGGCACCACTGCAAATAACAATATTCTAATCAGAGAACACTGCAAATAATGATATACTACATATGGACCATTGTAAATAATCATCCACTATCAAGGGACCACTGTAAATAATGATATACTGCCCAGGGACCACTGTCACTAATGAAATACTATCCAGTGACCACTGTAAATGATGTTACCTACCCAAGGCCAATGCAAACAAGGAGATACTACCCAGGGACCACTGTAAATAATGAAATACTATCCAGTGACCACTGTAAATGATGATACCTACCCAAGGCCAATGTAAATAATGACATACTACCCAGGGACCACTGTGAATAATGATATTCTACCCAGGGACCACTGTAAATAATGATATTCTACCCAGGGACCACTGTAAATAATGATATTCTACCCAGGGACCATTGTAAATAATGATATTCAACCCAGGAACCACTGTAAATAATGATATACTACTCAGGGAATACTGTAAATAATGATATGCGACCCAGGGACCATTGTAAACAATGATATTCTACCCAGGGATCACTGAAAATAATGATATACTACCCAGGGACCACTGTAAATTATGATATATTACCCAGGGGCCACTGTAAATAATGATGTACTACCCAGGGAACACTGTATATAATGATATACTACCCAGGGACCACTATAAATAATGATATACTGCCCGGGGACCACTGTAAACAATGATATTCTACCCAGGGACCAGTGTAAATAATGATATTCTACCCAGGGACCACTGTACACAATGATGTACTACACAGGGAATACTGCAAATAATGATATGCGACCCAGGGACCATTGTAAACAATGATAGTCTACGCAGGGATCACTGTAAATAATGAGATACTAACCAGGGACCACTGTAAATTATGATATATTACCCAGGGACCACTGTAAATAATGATGTGCTACCCAGGGATCACTGTAAATATTGAGATACTACCCAGGGACCACTGTCAATTATGATATATTACCCAGGTACCGCTGTCAATAATGATACACTACCCATGGCCTACTGTAAATAATGATATGCGACACAGGGATAACACTGTAAATAATGATACACTGCTCAGCGACCACTTTATATAATGATATTCTACACTGGGACCACTGTAAATAATGATATACTGCTCAGCGACCACTGTAAATAATGATATTCTACACAGGGACCACTGCAAATAATGATATACTGCCCAGGGAACACTGTAAATAATGATATTCTACCCAGGGACCACTGTAAATAATGATATACAGGACTGGGACCACTGTAAATAATGAGATTCTACCCAGAGACCATTGAAGATACGGATGTACGACCCAGAGACAACTAAATAATGATATTCAACCCAGGGAGAACTGTAAATAATGATATGCTACTCAGGGAATACTGTAAATAATGATATGCGACCCAGGGACCTTTGTAAACAGTGATATTCTACCCAGGGATCACTGTAAATAATGAGATACTACCCAGGGACCACTGTAAATAATGAGGTACTACCCAGGGACCACAGTATATAATGATATACCACACAGGGACCACTGTAAATAATGATATACTACCTAGGGATCACTGTAAATAATAACATCCTATCCAGTGACCACTGTAAAGAATGATATAATACCCAGGGAACAGTATAAATAATTCTATTCTACCCAGGGACCACTGTAAATAATGATATACTACCGAGGGACCACTGTAAATAATGATATCCTACCCAGTGACCACTGTAAAGAATGATATAATACCCAGGGAACACTATAAATAATGATATTCTATCCAGGGACCACTGCAATTAATGATATACTACCCAGGTACCACTATAAATAATGATATTCTACCCAGGGGACACTGTAAATAATGATATTCTACCCAGGGACCACTGTAATTAATGATATACTACCCAGGGACCACTGTAAATAATGATATACTGCTCAGCGACCACTTTATATAATACAAAGTCTTACAACACCAGGTTAAAGTCCAACAGGTTTGTTTCGATGTCACTAGCTTTCGGAGCGCTGCTCCTTCCTCAGGTGAATGCAGATATTTATAGACTTTATATAATGATATTACCCAGGGACCACTGTAAATAATGATATACTACTCAGGGAATACAGTAAATAATGATATGCGACCCAGGGACCATTGTAAACAATGATATTCTACCCAGGGATCACTGTAAATAATGAGATACTAACCAGGGACCACTGTAAATTATGATATATTACCCAGGGACCACTGTAAATAATGATGTGCTACCCAGGGATCACTGTAAATAAAGAGATACTACCCAGGGACCATTGTAAACAATGATAATCTACCCAGGGATCACTGTAAATAATGATATTCTACCCAGGGACAACTGTAAATAATGATATACTACCCAGGGACCACTGTATATAATGATATATTACTCAGGGACCACTGTAAATAATGAGGTACTATCCAGAGACCACTGTAAATAATGATATTCTACCCAGGGGACACTGTAAATAATAATATTCTACCCAGGGACCACTGTAAATACTGGTGTTCTACCCAGGGACCACTGTAAATAATGATTTTTGTACCCGGGGACCACTGTAAATAATGATATACCGGAGCGGGACCAATGCAAATAATGAGATTCTACCATGAACCACTGTAAATAATGATATACCGGACAGGATTAACTGTAAATAATGATAATTTACCCAGGGACTACTGTAAATAATGATATTCTACACAGGGACCACCGTAAATAATGATATAATACCCAGGGGCCATGGAAGATCCGGATATACAACCCAGAGACAACTGTAAATAATGATATTCTGCCCAGGGACCACTTTACATAATGATATTCTACCCAGGGACCACCTTAAAAATGATATTCTGCCCAGGGACCTCTGTAAATAATGATATACTACCCAGAGACCATAGTAAATAATGATATTCTACCCACGGACCACTGTCAATAATGAAATACTACCCAGGGACCACTGTAAATTATGATATATTATCCAGGGACCATAGTAAATAATGATTTTTGTACCCAGGGACCACAGTAAAACATGAGATACTACCCGGGGACCACTGTAAATAAAGAAATAATACCCAGGGATCACTGTAAATAATGATACACTACCCAGGGACCACTGTAAATAATGATATACTGCCCAGGGACCACTGTAAATAATATCATTCTACCCACCGACCAGTGTAAATAATGATATGCCGGACAGGGACCACTGTAAATAATGAGATTCTACCCGGGGACCATTGAAGATACGGTTGTACTACCCAGAGGCAACTGTATATAATGAGATACTACCCAGGGACCACTGTCAATAATGATACACTACCCAGGCACGACTGTAAATAATGATATGCGACCCAGGGACCACTGTAAATAATGATATTCTACCCAGGGACCACTGTAAATAATGAGATACTACCCAGGGACCACTGAAATTATGATATTCTACCCAGGGACCACTGTAAAAAATGATATACCTGTCAAGGACCACTGTAAATAATGATATTCTGCCCAGGGACCACTGTAAATAATGATATAATACCCAGGGACAATTGAAGATACGGATCTACTACCTAGGGACAACTGTAAATAATGAAATACTACACAGGGACCACTGTAAATTTGATATTCTCCCAAGGAACCACTGTAAATAATGATATTCTACCCGGGGACCACTGAAAATAATGATATCCTCCCCAGGAACCGCAGTAAATAATGCGATAATACCCAGAACCATTGTAGATACGGATATACTACCTAGGGACAACTGTAAATAATGAAATACTACACAGGGACCACTGTAAATTTGATATTCTCCCAAGGAACCACTGTAAATAATGATTTTCTACCCGGGGACCACTGAAAATAATGATATCCTCCCCAGGAACCGCAGTAAATAATGCGATAATACCCAGGGACCATTGTAGATACGGATATACTACCCAGGGATCACTGTAAATTTGATATTTTCCCCAGGGACCACTGTAAATAACGATATTCTACCCAGGGGACACTGTAAATAATGATATGCGACCAAGGGACCACTGTAAATAATGATACACTACACAGGGACCACTGTAAATAATGATATACTACCCAGTGACCAATGTGAATAATGACATACTACCCAGGGACCACTGTAACTATTGATACACTGTACAGGGGCCACTGTAAGTAATGATATACTACCCAGGGACCACTGTAAATAATGATATTCTACATGGGGATCACTGTAAATAATGATATACTGCCCAGGGACCACAGTAAATAATGACATACTACCCACGGACCACTGTAAATAATGATATTCCATCCAGTGACCACAGTACATTATGATATTCTACCCAGGGACTACTTTAAATAATGATATTCGACACAGGGACCACCGTAAATAATGGTATAATACCCAGGGACCATTGAAGATCCGGATAGACTACCCAGACAACTGTGAATAATGAGATACTACCCAGGGACCACTGTAAATAATGATATGCGAACCAGGGACCACTGTAAATAATGAGATAATCCCCGGGACGATTATAGTTAGGGCGATACTACCCAGAGACCACTGTAAATAATGAAATCCTCCCCAGGGACCGCAGTAAATAATGAGATAATACCCAGGGACCATTGTAGATACGGATATACTACCCAGGGATCACTGTAAATTTGATATTCTCCCAGGGACCACTGTAAATTATGATATACTACCCAGGGACCACAGTAAATAATGAGATAATACTCAGTGACCATTGTAGATACGGATATAGTACCCAGGCACCACTGTAAATAATGATATTCTACCCAGAGACCACAGTAAATAATGCGAAAATACTCAGGGACCATTGTAGATACGGATATACTACCCTGGGACGACTGTAAATAATGATGTACTACCCAGGGACTACTGTAAATAATGATATTCTACCCAGTGACCACTGTAAATCGTGCGATACTGCCCAGGAACCACTGTAAATAATGATACACTACCCAGGCACTACTGTATATCATGATATTCTCCCCGGGGAGCACTGTAAATAATGATATACTACCCAGGGACTACAGTAAAATATGATATTCTACCCGGGGACCACTGTAATTAATGATATTCCATCCAGGGACTACTGTAAATCATGATATAATACCCAGGACCACTGGAAATAATAATATACGATCCAGGGACAACTGTAAATAATGATATTCTAACCAGGGACCACTGTAAATAATGAGATACTACCCAGGGACCACTGTAAATAATGATATGCGACCCAGGGACCACTGTAAATAATGAGATAATCCCCGGGACGATTGTAGTTAGGGCGATACTACCCAGAGACCACTGTAAATAATGAAATCCTCCCCAGGGACCGCAGTAAATAATGAGATAATACCCAGGGACCATTGTAGATACGGATATACTACCCAGGGATCACTGTAAATTTGATATTCTCCCAGGGACCACTGCAAATAATGATATACTACCCAGGGACCACAGTAAATAATGAGATAATACTCAGTGACCATTGTAGATACGGATATAGTACCCAGGCACCACTGTAAATAATGATATTCTACCCAGAGACCACAGTAAATAATGCGAAAATACTCAGGGACCATTGTAGATACGGATATACTACCCTGGGACGACTGTAAATAATGATGTACTACCCAGGGACCACTGTAAATAATGATATTCTACCCAGTGACCACTGTAAATCGTGCGATACTGCCCAGGAACCACTGTAAATAATGATACACTACCCAGGCACTACTGTATATAATGATATTCTCCCCGGGGACCACTTAAATAATGATATACTACCCAGGGACTACAGTAAAAATGATATTCTACCCGGGGACCACTGTAATTAATGATATTCCATCCAGGGACGACTGTAAATCATGATATAATACCCAGGACCACTGGAAATAATAATATACGATCCAGGGACAACTGTAAATAATGATATTCTACCCAGGGACCACTGTAAATAATGATATATTACCCAGGGACCACTGCAAATAATGATATTCGACACAGCGACCACAGTAAATAATGAGATAATACTCAGGGACCATTGTAGATACGGATATACCACCGAGGGACAACTGTAAATAATGATGTACTACCCAGGGACCACTGTAAAAAATGATATACTATCCAGTGACCAATGTGAATAATAATATACTACCCAGGGACCACTGGACACGATGATACACTGCCTAGGGCCCACTGTAAATAATGATATTCTACCCGAGGACCACCGTAAATAATGATATACTACCCAGGGACCACTGTAAATAATGATGTTCTCCCCAGGGACCACTGTAAATAATGAGATAATTCCCAGGTACGATTGTACATACGGATATACTACTCAGAGACCACTGTAAATAATGATATTCTCCCCAGGGACCCCATAAATAATGAGATAATACCCAGGGACAATTGTAGATACGGATATACTACTCAGAGACCACTGTAAATAATGTTATGCTACCCAGGGAGCACAGTAAATAATGAGATACTACCCAGAGACCACAGTAAGTAATGAGAAAATTCCCAGGGACCATTGTAGATCCTGGTACACCACTCAGGGACCACTATAAATAATGATATTCTACGCAGGGACGATTGTAGATACGGATATACTGCCGAGAGACCACTGTAAATAATGATATTCTCCCCAGAGACATAGAACATAGAACAATACAGCGCAGTACAGGCCCTTCGGCCCACGATGTTGCACCGAAACAAAAGCCATCTAACCTACACTATGCCATTATCATACATATGTCTATCCAATAAACATTTAAATGCCCTCAATGTTGGCGAGTTCACTACTGTAGCAGGTAGGGCATTGCACGGCCTCACTACTCTTTGCGTAAAGAACCTACCTCTGACCTCTGTCCTAAATCTATTATCCCGCAGTTTAAAGCTATGTCCCCTCGTGCCAGCCATTTCCATCCGCGGGAGAAGGCTCTCACTGTCCACCCTATCCAACCCCCTGATCATTTTGTATGCCTCTATTAAGTCTCTTCTTAACCTTCTTCTCTCCAACGAAAACAACCTCAAGTCCTTCAGCCTTTCCTCATAAGATTTTCCCTCCATACCAGGCAACATTCCGGTAAATCTCCTCTGCACCCGCTCCAAAGCCTCCACATGACCTCCTGACTCCGGAACTCAATCCCTCTACCAATAAAGGCCAACACTCCATAGGCCTTCTTCACAACCCTATCAACCTGGGTGGCAAATTTCAGGGATCTATGTACATGGACACCTAGATCCCTCTGCTCATCCACACTTTCAAGAACTTTACCATTAGCCAAATATTCCGCATTCCTGTTATTCCTTCCAAAGTGAATCACCTCACACTTCTCTACATTAAACTCAATTTTCCACCTCTCAGCCCAGCTCTGCAGCTTATCTATATCCCTCTGTAACCTGCTACATCCTTCCACACCATCGACAACACCACCGACTTTAGTCTCGTCTGCATATTTACTCACCCACCCTTCTGCGCCTTCCTCTAGGTCATTGATAAAAATGACAAACAGCAACGGCCCCAGAACAGATCCTTGTGGTACTCCACTTGTGACTGAACTCCATTCTGAACATTTCCCATCAACCACCACCCTCTGTCTTCTTTCAGCTAGCCAATTTCTGATCCACATCTCTAAATCACCCTCAATCCCCAGCCTCCGTATTTTCTGCAATAGCCTACCGTGGGGAAACTTATCAAACGCTTTGCTGAAATCCATATACACCACTTCAACTGCTCTACCCTCGTCTACCTGTTCAGTCACCTTCTCAAAGAACTCGCTAAGGTTTGTGAGGCATGACCTACCCTTCACAAAGCCATGCTGACTATCCCTGATCATATTATTCCGATCTAGATGATTATAAATCTTGTCTCTTATAATACCCTCCGCGACTTTACCCACTACAGACGTGAGGCTCACCGGTCTATAGTTGCCGCGGTTGTCTCTGCACCCCTTTTTGAACAAAGGGACCACATTTGCTATCCTCCAGTCCTCTGGCACTATTCCTGTAGCCAATGATGACATAAAAATCAAAGCCAAAGGTACAGCAATCTCTTCCATGGCCTCCCAGAGAATCCTAGGATAAATGCCATCAGGTCCCGGGGACTTATCTATTTTCAGCCTGTCCAGAATTGCCAACACCTCTTCCCTACGTACCTCAATGCCATCTATTCTATTAGCCTGGGTCTCAGCATTCTCCTCCACAACATTATCTTTTTCCTGGGTGAATACTGACGAAAAATATTCATTTAGTATCCCGCCTATCTCTTCAGACTCCACACACAATTTCCCATCCATGTCCTTGACTGGTCCTACTCCTTCCCTAGTCATTCGCTTATTCCTGACATACCTATAGAAAGCGTTTGGGTTTTCCTTGATCCTTCCTGCCAAATATTTCTCATGCCCCCCAATTGCTCGTCTTAGCTCTCTCTTTAGATCCTTCTTCGCTACCTTGTAACTATCCATCTCCCCAATTGAAACTTCACACCTCATCTTCACATAGGCCTCCTTCTTCCTCTTAACAAGAGATTCCACTTCCTTGGTAAACCACGGTTCCCTCGCTCGGCACCTTCCTCCCTGCCTGATCGGTACATACTTATCTAGAACACGCATTGGTGATCCTTGAACAAGCCCCACTTATCCAGTGTGCACAACACTTGCAGCCGACTTCTCTACCTTATCCCCCCCCCCAAGTCAAATCTAATGGCATCATAATTGCCCTTCCCCCAGCTATAACTCTTGCCCTGCGGTGTATACTTATCCCTTTCCATCATTAACGTAAACGTCACCGAATTGTGGTCACTGTCCCCAATGTGCTCTCCTACCTCCAAATCCAACACCTGGCCTGGTGCATTACCCAAAACCAAATCCAACGTGGCCTCGCCACTTGTTGGCCTGTCAACATATTGTGTCAGGAAACACTCCTGCACACACTGTACAAAAAACGACCCATCTAATGTACTCGAACTATATCTTTTCCAGTCATTATTTGGAAAGTTAAAGTCTCCCATAATAACTACCCTGTTACTTTCGCTCTTATCCAGATTCATGGGCGAAATTCTCCATTATCGGCGGAAAGTCCGCCGATCGGCGCAAAAAACGGCGCAAATCCCACTTGCGTCACGTCATAAAAATGGGCCGATAGTCTGCGGCCCGAAATGGGATAGCAGCGACGTAACGGGATCCGCGCTTGCGCAGTGGTTCACGCCGTGCAGCGTCATACGCGCTGCACGGCGTGACGGCTCATAAGGCCGCGCAGCTCCCCCCCACCCGACCGGAACACCCGACCGCAACACCCGACTGGATGGCTGGCCGTCGCTCAGCCCCGAGGTTCGAGTCACGCGATGTGGAGGTGCTCCTGGACGCGGTGGAGCAGAGGAGGGACGCCCTGTATCCCTTGCACGGCCGCAGAGTTGCCCCACGCCACAGCCGGCGTCTGTGGAGGGAGGTGGCAGAGGCCGTCACCGCTGTGGCCCTAACACCACGGACAGGCACCCAGTGCAACAAGAAGGTGAACGACCTCGTCAGAGCAGGCAGGGAGAGCCTCCCCCATATCCCCCATATCCCCCCTCCCCATATCCCCCCTCCCCCATATCCCCCATATCCCCCCTCCCCCATATCCCCCATATCCCCCCTCCCCCATATCCCCCCTCCCGCATATCCCCCCTCCCCCATATCCCCCAAATCCCCCCTCCCCCATATCCCCCCTTCCCCATATCCCCCATATCCCCCCTCCCCCATATACCCCCTCCCCCATATCTCCCCTCCTCCATATCCCCCCCTCCCCCATATCCCCCTCCCCATATCCCCCCTCCCCCATATCCCCCCCCTCCCCCATATCCCCCCTCCCCCATATCCCCCTCCCCCATATCCCCCCTCCCCCATATCCCCGCTCCCCCATATCCCCCTCCCCCATATCCCCCATATCCCCCCTCCCCCATGTCCCCCCTCCCCCATATCCCCCATATCCCCAAGTGAATCCAGCCCTAACCTTAACCTCTGCAATGCACGCGCAACCGATGGCATGCATTCATATACCTGCCTTACACTGTTGCCTTTTACCCCTGCCGCCAACCCCCCCCCCCCCACAGGAGAGGCGCGCACACAACAATAGGGAGCATGTGAGGACTGGAGGAGGGCCCGCTGATGAGAGGCCACTGACCGTACATGAGGAAAGGGCCCTGGAACTGGCTGGCGGACCTGAGGACCGGGAGGTTGCTGATGCAGAGGTCGGGGCCCCACGAGCAAGTGAGCCACCGTCAGCCCGTCCCCATATCCCCCCTCCCCTATATCCCCCTCCCCCGTATCACCTGATCACTGCCTGATGTCTAACCATGCATGCTTCATTGTGTATCGCAGGACCAAACGTCCAGTCACCCATCCCCGCAGATGCACACCGCCCGCAGGCTGCCCCTCGGAGACCACGGGAGACAGAGAGACACGGACCCTCCAGCATGCGACGCCCGCAGGATGCCCCTCGCACACCACGGGAGACGGAGAGACCTGGAGCAACAGGGAGACGACACCCCCGTCACGTGCGGGAGCGACCACCCAGCGATGAGGGGGGCAGCCACAGGCCCCCGTCACATCCGAGCCAGGACACCACTACCCAGGACATCACTATCCAGGACACCCCTACCCGGGACACCACTACCCAGGACACCACTACCCAGGACACCCCTACACGGGACAGCACTATCCAGGACACCCCTACCCGGGACACCACTACCCAGGACACCCCTACCCGGACAGCACTACCCGGGACAGCACTACCCGGGACAGCACTACCCGGGACAGCACTACCCAGGACACCCCTACCCGGGAAGACGAAATACCGGACAGTGACTCAGAGTGGATGGGTGGAGACGAACTCCCACCCCAAAGTGCCATGGACTCAGAGTGGGACGAAGAGCACGACACAACGCCACTGCTGTCACCAACACCCTCCACCATCGCAGAAACACTCACCATGGTTGGGCACTTTAGTGATGAGGCGTCTGGTACACTCACTGGTGCGCACAACACAGCCGTCCCGGTACAGCAGGTGGAGGTAGGAGCAGCAGAGGGACCGGGCGGTCGGAGGGCAGCCCAGGCCAAGCGAACATCTGCCGCCCAGATGGATCCCGGGTTCCTGGAGTTTCCACACCCACACATAGATCCGATGCAACCACCAACACGGAGACGAGCAAATAGGGTGACGGGTGGCTTGCGGCGGCTGCGGTCGCAGGTAGAGGAGTCCACCCGCGTCCAGGAGCTGGGAGTGGTCCCGGTCATGCGTGCCACCCAGGCTGACACCGCACGGGTGGCGTCCGCGGTGGAGGCAATGGGTGCGACGGTGTCAGACATGCGGAACGGTTTGCGAGGCCTGGGGCCTTCCGTGCAGGCGGCGTCTGTGGCCCAGGAAATGGCTGCCCTCTCACAGGAGGCCATGAGCCAGTGCCAGCGCCAGATGGCAGAGGCGCTCAACGCCATAGCCCAGTCTCAGCAGGCCATGGCCCAGTCTCAGCAGGCCATGGCCCAGTCTCAGCAGGCCATAGCCCAGTCTCTGCAGGCCATGGCCCAGTCTCTGCAGGCCATGGCCCAGTCTCAGCAGGCCATCGCTGAGGGCATCGGCGCCAGTGGCCATGTGCGAGCTGGCGTCGCACTGTCGCAGACAGGGTTCGACAACCCCCTGGGCTCCATGGCTGCAAACCTGCAGACCCCTGTCGATACCAGTACGGGCCTCCAGGACTGGCAGCGGCAGATGTCGGGGGCCAGTCCGTTCGCATCCCCCATCCATGTAGAGGCCTGGGGGCCATCGGGCACCCCGAGGGAGGAGGAGGTGGTGTGGTCCGTCCCGGCTCCCTCTGTAGGGGAGGTCCCGGTACACCGCGACACCTCGGACTCCCCCCCCTTCCGTCCCAGGTGCATCGGGTGGGCAACGGGCAGGACAGGCTGGCAGCTCGCCATCCCAGTCGCCCGGGCCGCAGCCTGGCCCATCTAGGCCAGGACGCCCCAGGAAACGGCCGCCAAAGGGATCCAGTGTCAGAGGGCAGGAATCACAGGGGTCCACCTCCAGTTCTGCTGTACCGTCTGGGGAACCACGTAGACGTAGTCAAAGGGCCCGTAAGGCCAAACAATTAGACACTGAGTAAGTTGGCACGGGTGCAGGGCACAGATGAGTTTTAGGGGCTAGGGCACGTGCATGAACTCCTTTGGTTATTAAAGTCAATGTTACACCTACCGAAGCTGCCTTTGTGCTCTGTCCAAAGTGTTCGGGCATGTCATGTACGTTGAGCGCAAGTGTGTGTGTGACGGGTGGTCTTACCTCAGCCCCAGGTGAATCTGCCCCCTTCCCCCTGGGCCGCCATCAACATCCCCCGGGCAGAGGACGGGACCGTGCGCTGCAGTGTCACAGCCGCATGCAGGGATGGTCCGGGTGGATGGTGGTACTGTGGCCATGGGTCAGACATAGTCCAACGATGTAGAGCCAGGAGCTCATCGGAGGCGGGTTGTCATCATCCTCCATGGCCTGCGATAGACACGCGTCCACCCGCAACTGGGTGAGCCCGGCCCGTTGTGCCGCCGGTGGATCGGCAATTGGGGGTGGGGGGGTGGTGTGTATGCGGGTGGGGTGTGTGGGGTTGGGGAGGGGGGTGAGGGTGCTGGGTGGGTGGATGGGTGGTGGGTGTGGGTGGTCGGCTGTTGTCATGGTGTGCGGTCTGTGGCCATACTAGCCGATTCCCACGCCCATCTAGTCAGTGAAGCGGGCGTCTATCAGTCTGTCCCGTGCCCGCTGGGCCAGCCAGTAACGGTGGACAGCCACCCGCCTGTGTCTACCCCGTCAGCCCTGACCATTGCCCCCATCCCCCTCAACTGGGGAGGACTGGGCCTCTTCCTGCTGCTCCTCCACTCCGCCCTCCTCTGCCTGCGGCACATCGCCCCTCTGCTGGGCTATGTTGTGCAGGACGCAGCACACCACAATGATGCGGCCGACTCTATCTGACCGATACTGGAGGGCGCCCCCAGAGAGGTCCAGGCACCTGAAACGCATCTTCAGCACGCCAAAGCACCTCTCGATCACTCCCCTTGTCGCTACATGGGCATCATTGTAGCGGTTCTCCGCCTCATTGCATGGCCTCCGTATAGGCGTCATCAGCCACGATCGCAATGGGTAGCCCCTGTCGCCCAGCAACCAGCCCCTCAGCCGGGGATGGTGTCCTTCGTACATGCCGGGGATGGATGACCGCGACAACATGAATGAGTCGTGTACACTGCCTGGGTGACGGGCGCAGACGTGCAGGATCATCATGCAGTGGTCGCAGACCACCTGTACGTTCATTGAATAGGTCCCCTTCCTGTTAGTGAACACGGCCCTGTTCTCTGCAGGTGGCCGCACGGCGACGTGCATCCCATCGATCGCGCCCTGGACCATGGGGAACCCGGCCACGGCAGAGAAGCCCACGGCCCGGGCATCTTGGCTGGCCCGGTCCACGGGGAAGCGGATGTAGCGGTGCGCCATGGCATAAAGGGCATCTGTCACTGCCCGGATGCACCGATGCACCGATGTCTGCGATATGCCGGGCAGGTCCCCACTCGGTGCCTGGAATGACGCCGTTGCATAAAAGTTCAGGGCCACCGTAACCTTGACGGACAGGGGGAGAGGGTGTCCCCCGCCAGTGCCACGCGGTGACAGGTGTGCCAGCAGGTGGCAGATGTGTGCCACGGTTTCCCGGCTCATCCGGAGTCTCCTCCTGCATTCCCGGTCCGTGAGGTCCTGGTATGACTGCCGGGGCCGGTAGACACGGGGCGCCCTCGGGTGACTCCGTTGCCGTGGGGCCGCGACGTCCTCCTCCCCCTCCTCGTCCTGTCGGTCAGGTGTCCCTCCTGCCTGGGCGGCTGCCGCCTGCCCCTCTGCGGCAGCCTGCGCCGCATCTCTGGCACGCTCCTCCTCCTCATCCAGGGCAACATAGACATGAGCGGCTGCCACCACGGCGGCCAACATCGCTGGATGGTCTGAAAACATGACGGCCTGGTGGGGGGGGGAGGGGAACGACGACATGTCATCATTGCCCATATCCCCTCCTCCCCCGAGCCAGGTGGCATGGACCGCATGGGTCCAACTGTTGGAGGCTGGCACCTGGCCAGGTGGACCAACTCATTTGCCCTCCCATCACCCTCCTCGGCACGGACCCCCTCCCCAACCTCCACCCCAGCACGGACCCCCCCCAACCTCCACCCCGGCACGGACCCCCTCCCCAACCTCCACCCCGGCACGGAACCCCTCCCAAACCCCAACCTCCACCCCAGCACGGACCCCCCCCCCAACCTCCACCCCGGCACGGACCCCCTCCCCAACCTCCACCCCAGCACGGACCCCCTCCCCAACCTCCACCCCGGCACGGACCCCCTCACAAACCTCCACCCCGGCACGGACCCCCTCCCAACCCCCAAACTCCACCCCAGAACGGACCCCCCCACAACCTCCACCCCGGCACGGACACCCTCCCCAACCTCCACCCCAGCACGGACCCCCTCCCCAACCTCCACCCCAGCACGGAGCCCCTCCCAACCCCCAGCCTCCACTCCAGCACGGACCCTCCCCCCAACCTCCACCCCAGCACGGACCCCCTCCCCAACCTCCACCCCAGCACGGACCCCTCCCCAACCTCTACCCCAGCACGGACCCCCTCCCGGCACTCCCCCGGAGCCCAGCCTACTCTAACCACTTCCCCCCCCCCCCGCCGCACACACACACACACACAAGCCGAGAGACACCTCTCCTCACGCAATCAGTCTGCGGCCACGCCATTTCCTGCCCAGAGCCAACACTCCAGGCCGTCACTCACCTCCTTGCTGGTCGGCGTGAGCCTGGAGCACCGGGTCACGCTGATGAAAAGGAGGTTTGATTCACGTCGACGTGAACGCTCATCACGTCGACGGAACTTCGGCCCATCCGGAAGGGAGAATATCGGCAGGCCGAAAATCGGCTGCCTTGCGCAGACCCGTGACATTCTCCGCGGCAGCGGCGCCATTAACGCCCCGCCGACTTTTCTCCCTTCGGAGACGTCGGCGGGGGCGGGATTCACGGCGGCCAACGACCATTCTCCGACCCGACGGGGGGTCGGAGAATGACGTCCATGATTTATAATCATCTAGATAGGAATAACATGATTAGGGATAGTCAGCATGGCTTTGTGAAGGGGAGGTCATGCCTCACAAATCTTATCGAGTTCTTTGAGAATGTGACTGAACAGGTAGACGAGGGTAGAGCAGTTGATGTGGTGTATATGGATTTCAGTAAAGCGTTTGATAAGGTTCCACACGGTAGGCTATTGCATTAAATACGGAGGCTGGGGATTGAGGGTGATTTAGAGATGTGGATCAGAAATTGGCTAGCTGCAAGAAGACAGAGGGTGGTGGTTGATGGGAAATGTTCAGAATGGAGTTCAGTTACAAGTGACGTACCACAATCATCTGTTCTGGGACCGTTGCTGTTTGTCATTTTTATAAATTACCTAGAGGAGGGCGCAGAAGGGTGGGTGAGTAAATTTGCAGACGACACTAAAGTCGGTGGTGTTGTCGACAGTGCGGAAGGATGTTGCAGGTTACAGAGTGACATAGATAAGCTGCAGAGCTGGGCTGAGAGGTGGCAAATGGAGTTTAACGTAGAGAAGTGTGAGGTGATTCACTTTGGAAGGAATAAGAGGAATGCGGAATATTTGACTCATGGTAAAATTCTTGGAAGTGTGGATGAGCAGAGGGATCTCGGTGTCCATGTACACAGATCCCTGAAAGTTGCCACCCAGGTTGATAGGGTTGTGAAGAAGGCCTATGGAGTGTTGGCCTTTATTGGTAGAGGGGTTGAGTTCTGGAGTCATGAGGTCATGTTGCAGCTGCACAAAACTCTGGTACGGCCGCATTTGGAGTATTGTGTACAGTTCTGGTCACCTCATTATAGGAAGGACGTGGAAGCATTGGAAAGGGTGCAGAGGAGATTTACCAGGATGTTGCCTGGTATGGAGGGAAAATCTTATGAGGAAAGGCTGATGGACTTGAGGTTGTTTTCGTTAGAGAGAAGAAGGTTTCGAGGAGTCTTAATCGAGGCATACAAAATTATCAGAGGGTTAGATAGGGTGGACAGTGAGAGCCTTCTCCCGCGGGTGGAAATGGCTAGCACGAGGGGACATAGCCTTAAACTTAGGGGTAATAGATATAGGACAGAGGTCAGAGGTAGGTTCTTTACGCAAAGAGTGGCGAGGCCGTGCAATGCCCTACCTGCAACAGTAGTGAACTCGCCAACATTGAGGGCATTTAAAAGTTTATTGGATAAGCATATGGATGATACTGGCATAGTGTAGGTTAGATGGCTTTTGTTTTTTGACTTCCCATGTCGGTGCAACATCGTGGGCCGAAGGGCCTGTACTGCGCTGTATCATTCTATGTTCTATGTTCTATAGGTACCAGTGTAAATAATTATATACTACATAGGTACCACTGTAAATAATGATATGCTACCCGGGGAACACTGTAAATAATGGTATTCTACACAGGGGCCGCTGTTAATATTTATATATCACCCACGGACCACTGTTAATAATGATATTGTACCCAGGGACCACTGTAAGTAATGAAATACTGCACAGAGACCACTGTAAATAATGAAATACTACAGAGTGACCACTGTAAATAATATTATATTACACAGGGTCAAGGTAATTAAAGGTATTCTACACAGGGACAACTGTAAATAGTGATATATAACTGAGGGACAACTGTAAATAATGATATTCTACCCAGGGGCCACTGTAAATAGTGATATACTAACCAGGGTTCACTTTAAATAATGATATACGACCCAGTGGCCTCTGTAAATAAAGATATACTGCCCAGGGACCACTGCAAATAGCGATATACAACCCAGGGTTCACTGTAAATAATGATACACTACCCAGTGACCACTGTAAATAAAGGTACACCGCCCAGGAACCACTGTAAATAAAGACTTTCTACACAAGGACCACTGGAAATAATGATATTCTACACAGTGGCCACTGCAGATAATGATGTACTGCACAGAGCCACTGTAAATAATGATATACTACCCATGGACCATTGTAAATAATGATATACTACCCAGGGACCGCTGTACATAATGATATACTACCCAGGGACCACTGTAAATAATGACAGACTGCCCAGGAACCACTGTAAATAATGATATTCTACCCAGGGACCACTGTAAATAATGATATACTACCCAGGGACCGCTGTAAATAATGATATACTACCCAGGGCACACTGTAAATAATGATATACTACCAGGGACAACTGTAAATAATGATATTCTACCCAGCGACCACTGTAAATAATGATATACTACCCAGAGGACACTGTAAATAATGATAGTCTAACCAGTGTCCACTGTAAATAATTATATACGACATAGCTACAACTGTAAATTATGATATACCACCCAGGGCACACTGTAAATAATGATATACTACCCAGGGCACACTGTAAATAATGATGCTGAGGAAGTTGTGGATGGCACATTCAGTGAGTTGGTCACACCGCAGATTAAAATTACTGAGGCAGATAGGGAATGGGTGACCAACAGGCAGAGGAAGAGTTGGAAGGCAGTGCAGGGATCCCCTGCGGTCATCTCCCGCCAAAACAGATTTACCGTTTTGGAAACTGTTGGGGGAGCTGGTTCACCAGGGGAAGGTAGCAGCAGCCAGGTTCATGGCACCGTGGCTGGCTCTGCTGCACAGAAGGGCGGGAAAAAGATTGGCAGAGCTATAGTGATAGGGGATTCAATTGTAAGGGGACTAGACAGGCGTTTCTGTGGACGCAAACGAGAATCCAGGTTGGTATGTTGCCTCCCTGGTGCAAGGGTCAAGGATGTCTCGGAATGGCTGCAGGGCATTCTGGAGGGGGAGGGTGAACAGCCAGCTGTCGTGGTGCATATAGGCACCAACGATATAGGTAAAAAACGGGATGAGGTCCTACAAGCTGAATCTAGGGAATTAGGAGTTAAACTAAAAAGTAGGACCTCAAAGGTAGTAATCTCAGGATTGCTACCAGTGCCACCTGATAGTCAGAGTAGGAATGACAGGATAGCTAGGATGAATACGTGGCTTGAGAGATGGTGCAAGAGGGAGGGTTTCAAATTCCTGGGACATTGGGACCGGTTCTGGGCGAGGTGGGACCTGTACAAATCGGACGGTCTGCATCTGGGTGGGACCGGAACCAATGTTCTCGGGGGTGTGTTTGCTAGTGCAGTTGGGGAGGGTTTAAACTAATGTGGCAGGGGGATGGGAACCGATGTAGGAAGTCAGTGGGGACAGAAACAAAAGGCAGGAAGGGAGAGTGTGTAAAGCATGACCAGAGAAAGCAGGGCAGAGAGCAAGGACGGTCTACATTAAACTGCATTTATTTCAATGCAAGGGGCCTGACGGGTAAAGCGGAATAACTCAGGGCATGGACGGGCACATGGGATGGGATATTATAGCTATTACTGAAACATGGCTAAGGGAGGGGCAGGACTGGCAGCTCAATGTTCCAGTGGCGTTTTTGATTAGGGAGAACATCACGGCAGTACTTAGAGGGGATATATCCGAGGGTTCGCCCACTGAGTCTATATGGGTGGAACTGAAAAATAAGAAGGGAGAGATCACCTTGGCAGGACTGTCCTACAGGCCCCCAAATAGTCAGCGGGAAATTGAGGAGCAAATATGTAAGGAGATTACAGATAGCTGCAAGAATAATAGGGTGGTAGTAGTAGGGGACTTTAACTTTCCCAACATTGACTGGGACAGCCATAGCATTAGGGGCTTGGATGGAGGGAAATTTGTTGCGTGTATTCAGGAGGAATTTCTCATTCAGTATGTGGATGGACCGACTAGAGAGGGGGCAAAACTTGACCTCGTCTTGGGAAATAAGGAAGGGCAAGTGACAGAAGTGCTAGTGAGGAATCACTTTGGGACAAGTGACCATAACTCCATTAGTTTTAAGATAGCTATGGAGAATGATAGGTCTGGCCCAAGAGTTAAAATTC
The DNA here is from genome assembly GCF_047496885.1 of Scyliorhinus torazame. Taxonomy (NCBI): domain Eukaryota; kingdom Metazoa; phylum Chordata; class Chondrichthyes; order Carcharhiniformes; family Scyliorhinidae; genus Scyliorhinus; species Scyliorhinus torazame. The sequence goes on from NW_027307835.1 coordinate 33,464, forward strand.
TTAATTGGGGCAAGGCCAATTTTGATGGTATCAGACAGGAACTTGCAGAGGTAGATTGGGGGAGACTGTTGGCAGGCAAAGGGACGGCTGGTAAATGGGAGGCTTTTAAAAATGTGTTAACCAGGGTGCAGGGTAAGCACATTCCCTTTAGAGTGAAGGGCAAGGCTGGTAGAAGTAGGGAACCCTGGATGACTCGAGATATTGAGACTCTGGTCAAAAAGAAGAAGGAGGCATATGACGTACATAAGCAACTGGGATCAAGTGGATCCCTTGAAGAGTATAGAGATTGTCGAAATAGAGTTAAGAGGGAAATCGGGAGGGCAAAAAGGGGACATGAAATTGCTTTGGCAAATAATGCAAGGAAGAATCCAAAGAGATTCTACAGATACATAAAGGGGAAATGAGTAACTAGGGACAGAGTAGGGCCTCTTAAGGATCAACAAGGGCATCTATGTGCAGAGCCACAAGAGTTGGGTGAGATCCTGAATGAATATTTCTCATCGGTATTCACGGTGGAGAAAGGCATGGATGTTAGGAAACTAAGCGAAATAAATAGTGATGTCTTGAGAAGTGTGCATATTACAGAGGAGGAGGTGCTCTGAAGTCTTAAAGCGCATCAAGGTAGATAAATCCCCGGGACCTGACGAAATGTATCCCAGGATGTTGTGGGAGGCTAGGGAGGAAATTGCGGGTCCCCTAACAGAGATATTTGAATCATCGGCAGCCACACGTGAGGTGCCTGAAGATTGGAGAGTGGCGAATGTTGTGCCCTTGTTTAAGAAGGGCAGCAGGGAAAAGCCTCGGAACTACAGACCGGTGAGCCTAACGTCTGTAGTAGGTAAGTTTCTAGAAGGTATTCTGAGAGACAGGATCTACAAGCATTTAGAGAGGCAAGGACTGATTCGGGGCAGTCAGCATGGCTTTGTGCGTGGAAAATCATGTCTCACAAATTTGATTGAGTTTTTTGAGGGGGTGACCAAGAAGGGAGATAAGGGCAGTGCAGTAGACGTTGTCTGCATGGACTTTAGCAAAGCCTTTGACAAGGTACCGCATGGTAGGTTGTTGCAGAAGGTTAAAGCTCATGGGATCCAGGGTGAGGTTGCCAATTGGATTCAAAATTGGCTGGACGACAGAAGGCAGAGGGTGGTTGTAGAGGGTTGTTTTTCAAACTGGAGGCCTGTGACCAGTGGTGTGCCTCAGGGATCGGTGCTGGGTCCACTGTTATTTGTGAATTATATTAATGATTTGGATGAGAATTTAGGAGGCATGGTTAGTAAGTTTGCAGATGACACCAAGATTGGTGGCACAGTGGATAGTGAAGAAGGTTATCTAGGATTGCAACGGGATCTTGATCAATTAGGCCAGTGGGCCGACGAATGGCAGATGGAGTTTAATTTAGATAAATGTGAGGTGATGCATTTTGGCAGATCGAATCAGGCCAGGACCTACTCAGTTAATGGTATGGCGGTAGGGAGAGTTATAGAACAAAGAGATCTAGGAGTACAGGTTCATAGCTCCTTGAAGGTGGAGTCGCAGGTGGGCAGGGTGGTGCTTGGTTTCATTGGTCAGAACATTGAATACAGGAGTTGGGACATCTTGTTGAAGTTGTACAAGACATTGGCACGGCCACACTTGGAATACTGTGTGCAGTTCTGGTCACCCTATTATAGAAAGGATATTATTAAACTGGAAAGAGTGCATAAAAGATTTACTAGGATGTTGCCGGGACTTGATAGTTTGAGTTGGAAGGAGAAGCTGGATAGACTGGGACTTTTTTCTCTGGAGCGTAGGAGGCTTAGGGATGATCTTATAGAGGTCTATAAAATAATGAGGGGCACAGATAAGGTAGATAGTCAACATCTTTTCCCAAAGGTAGGGGAATCTAAAACTAGAGGGCATAGGTTTAAGGTGAGAGGGGAGAGATTCAGAAGGGCCCAGAGGGGCAATTTCTTCACTCAGACGGTAGTGAGTGTCTGGAATGGGCTGCCAGAGGTAGTAGTAGAGGCGGGTACAATTGTGTCTTTTAAAAAACATTTAGATAATTACATGGGTCAGGTGGGTATAGAGGGTTATGGGCCAAGTGCGGGCAACTGGGACTAGCTTAATGGTAAAAACTGGGCGGCATGGACTGGTTGGGCCGAAGGGCCTGTTTCCATGCTGTAAACTTCTATGATTCTATGAAGTCACACGGGATCAGGGGTGAGCTGGCAAGGTGGATACAGAACTGGCTAGGCCATAGAAGGCAGAGAGTAGCAATGGAAGGATGCTTTTCTCATTGGAGGGCTGTGACCAGTGGTGTTCCACAGGGATCAGTGCTGGGGCCTTTACTCTTTGTAGTATATATAAATGATTTGGAGGAAAATGTAACTGGTCTGATTAGTAAGTTTGCAGATGACACAAAGGTTGGTGGAATTGCGGATAGTGATGAGGACTGTCGGAGGATACAGCAGGATTTAGATTGTTTGGAGACTTGGGCGGAGAGATGGCAGATGGAGTTTAATCCGGACAAATGTGAGGTAATGCATTTTGGAAGGTCTAATGCAGGTAGGGAATATACGGTGAATGGTAGAACCCTCAAGAGTATTGAAAGTCAAAGAGATCTAGGAGTACAGGTCCACAGGTCACTGAAAGGGGCAACACAGGTGGAGAAGGTAGTCAAGAAGGCATACGGCATGCGTGCCTTCATTGTCCGGGGCATTGAGTATAAGAATTGGCAAGTCATGTTGCAGCTGTATAGAACCTTAGTTAGGCCACACTTGGAGTATAGTGTTCAATTCTGGTCGCCACACTACCAGAAGGATGTGGAGGCTTTAGAGAGGGTGCAGAAGAGATTTACCAGAATGTTGCATGGTATGGAGGGCATTAGCTATGAGGAGCGTTTGAATAAACTCGGTTTGTTCTCACTGGAACGAAGGAGGTTGAGGGGAGACCTGATAGAGGTATACAAAATTATGAGGGGCATAGACAGAGTGGATAGTCAGAGGCTTTTCCCCAGGGTAGAGGGGTCAATTACTAGGGGGCATAGGTTTAAGGTGAGAGGGGCAAGGTTTAGAGTAGATGTACGAGGCAAGTTTTTTACGCAGAGGGTAGTGGGTGCCTGGAACTCGCTACCGGAGCAGGTGGTGGAAGCAGGGACGATAGTGACATTTAAGGGGCATCTTGACAAATACATGAATAGGATGGGAATAGAGGGATACGGACCTAGGAAGTGTAGAAGATTGTAGTTTAGTCGGGCAGCATGGTCGGCACGGGCTTGGAGGGCCGAAGGGCCTGTTCCTGTGCTGTACATTTCTTTGTTCTTTGTTCTTTGTTCTATATACTACCAGGGACAACTGTAAATAATGATATTCTACCCAGCGACCACTGTAAATAATGATATACTACCCAGAGGACGCTGTAAATAATAATATTCTAACCAGTGAACACTGTAAATAATTATATACTACATAGGTACCACTGTAAATAATGATATACCACCCAGGGAACACTGTAAATAAGGATATTCTACCCACGGACCACAGTAAATAATGATATACTGCACAGGTAGCACTGTAAAGAAGATATACTACACAGGGACCACTGTAATTAAAAATATTCTAGCCAGGGACAAATGTATATAATGATATAATACTGAGGGACCACTATAAATAATGATATTCTACCCAGGGGCCACAGCAAATAATGATGTACTTCCAGGGACCACTGTAAATAAAGGTTTACTGCCCAGGGACCACTGTAAATAAAGATATACTACCCAGGGGACCACCGTAAATAATGATATACTACCCAGGGGTCACAGCAAATAATGATGTACTACCAGGGACCACTGTAAATAAAGTCATACGACCCAGGGACTATTGTAAATAATGATATACTACACAGTGACCACTGTAAAAAATGATATTCTAACCAGAGACAACTGTAAATAATGATATATTTCCTACGGGCCACTATAAATTATGATACACTATCAGCGACTACTGTAAATAATGATATACTGCCCAGGGACCACTGTAAATAATGATATACTACACAGGGACAACTGTAAATAATGATATACTTCCCAGGGACCACTGTGAGTAATGATATGTTGCCCAGGGACCACTGTGAAAAATGACATATTGCCCAGGGACCACTGTAAATAATGATATACTGCCCAGGGACCACTGTAAATAATGATATACTACCCAGGGACCATTGTAAATAGTGATATACTACCCAGGGACCACTGTAAATAATGATATACTCCCCAGGGACAACTGTAAAAATGATATACTGCACAGGGACCACTGAAAAGATTGATATATTACCCCGGGACCACTGTAATTAATGATGTACAACCAGGGACCACTGTAAATAACGCTATACTACCCCAGGACCACTGTAAATAATGATGTACAGCCAGGGACCACTGTAAATAAAGGTTTACTGCCCAGGGACCACTGTGAATAAAGATATACTACCCAGGGACCACCGTAAATAATGATATACTACCCAGGGGCCACAGCAAATAATGATGTACTACCAGGGACCACTTTAAATAATGTCATACGACCCAGGGATTATTGTAAATAATGATATACTACACAGTGACCACTGAAAAAAATGATATTCTAACCAGAGACAGCTGTAAATAATGATATATTTCCTACGGGCCACTATAAATTATGATACACTATCAGCGACTACTGTAAATAATGATATACTGGCCAGGGACCACTGTAAATAATGATATACTACACAGGGACAACTGTAAATAATGATATACTTCCCAGGGACCACTGTGAATAATGATATGTTGCCCAGGGACCACTGTGAATAATGATATATTGCCCAGGGACCACTGTAAATAATGATATACTACCCAGGGACCACTGTACATAATGATATACTCCCCAGGGACAACTGTAAAAATGATATACTGCACAGGGACCACTGAAAAGTTTGATATATTACCCCGGGACCACTGTAATTAATGATGTACAACCAGGGACCACTGTAAATAACGATATACTACCCCAGGACCACTGTAAATAATGATGTACAGCCAGGGACCACTGTAAATAACGATATCATAGCCATATCATAGAATTTACAGTGCAGAAGGAGGCCATTCGGCCCATCGAGTCTGCACCGGCTCTTGGAAAGAGCACCCTACCCAAGGTCAACACTTCCAACCTATCCCTATAACCCAGTAACCCCACCCAACACTAAGGGCAATTGTGGACACTAAGGGCAATTTATCGTGGCCTATCCGCCTAACCTGCACATCTTTGGACTGTGGGAGGAAACCGGAGCACCCGGAGGAAACCCACGCACACACGGGGAGGATGTGCAGACTCCGCACAGACAGTGACCCAAGCCGGAATCGAACCTGGGACCCTGGAGCTGTGACGCAATTGTGCTATCCACAATGCTACCGTGCTGCCCCGATATACTACCGGGGACCATTGTAAATAATGATATACTACCCAGGGACCACTGTCGATAATGATATCCTACCCAGGGTCCAATGTAAATAATTATAGACTACTCAGGGACCACTGTAAATCAAGATTTACTGCCCAGGGACGACTGCACACAGTGATATACTGCACAGGGCCCACTAAATAAATGGTAAATAATGGTAAACTAACCAGAGACCACTGTGAATAATGATGTACTACCCAGGCACAATTGTAAATAATGACATTTTTACCAGGAACCACAGTGAATAATGATATACTACCCAGGGACCTCTGTAAATAATGATATACTACCCAGGGACCACTGTAAATAATGATATTCTACCCAGGGACAACTGTAAATAATGATATTCTACCCAGGGACAACTGTAAATAATGATGTACTACCCAGGCACAATTGTAAATAATGACATTTTTACCATGGACCACTGTAAATAATGATATTCTACCAGGGACCACAGTAAATAATGATTCACTACCCAGGAACTAATGTAAATAATGATATTCTATCGAGGGACCAATGTAAATAATGATACACTGCCCAGGAATCACTGTAAATAATCGTATACTGCCCACGGACTACCCAAAATAATGATGTACTGCTCTGGGACCATTGTAAATAATGATATCCTGCCCAGGGAGCACTGCAGAAAATGATATACTACCTATGGATCACTATTAATAATGGTGAAGTGCCCATGGACGCTGTAAATGATGATTTTCGACACAGGAACCACTGTAGCTAATGATATACTTCCCATTGACCACTGAAAAGAATGATACACTACCCACGGGCAACTGTGAATAACGATGTACTGCCCTGGGACCACTGTAACTATTGATATACTTACATTGACCACTGTAAAGAATGATATACTACACAGGGACAACTGTGAATAATGATATACTGCCCAGGGACAATTGTAAATAATGAGATGCTGCCCAGGGACCACTGTAGATAATGATTTACTACCCAAGGTCGACGGTAAATAATGACATACTAACGAGGGACCATTGGAAATAAAGATAAAATGCCCAGGACCCACTGTAAATAATGATATACTATCCAGGGACCCCTGTAAATAATGATAGACTGCTCAGTGACCACTGTCAATAATTATATACTGCCCAGGGACCACTGTAAATAATGATAGACTGCGCAGGGACCACTGTAAATATTGATATACACATCAGGGACTACTGTAAATAATGTTATACTAACCAGGGACCACTGTAAATAAAGATATACTACCCAGGGACCACTGTAAATAAAGATATACTGCCCAGGGACCACTGTAAATAATGATATACTCACAAGGGACTACTGTAAATAATGAGAAACTACTCAGCGACCACTGTAAATAGAGATATACTGCCCAGGGACCACTGTAAATAAAGATATACTGCCCAGGGACCACTGTACATAAAGATATACTGCCCAGGGACCACTGTAAATAATGATATACTACCCAGTGACCACTGTAAATAATGATATACTGCCCAGGGACCACTGTGAATAAAGATATACTGCCCAGGGACCACTGTAAATAAAGATATACTGCCCAGGGACCACTGGAAATAATGATATACTCACAAGGGACTACTGTAAATAATGTGAAACTACACAGCGACCACTGTAAATAGAGATATACTGCCCAGGGACCACTGTACATAAAGATATACTGCCCAGGGACCACTGTAAATAAAGATATCCTGCCCAGGGACCACTGTAAATAAAGATATACTGCCCCGGGACCACTGTAAATAATGATGTACTACCCAGGCACAATTGTAAATAATGACATTTTTACCAGGGACCACTGTAAATAATGATATTCTACACAGGAACCACTGTAAATAATGATATTGTACACAGGGACCACTGTAAATAATGATATTCTACACAGCGACCACTGTAAATAATGATATACTGCTCAGGGACCACTGTAAATTATGATATACTGCCATTGGACTACTGTAAATAATGATATTCTACCCACGGACCACTGTAAATAATGATATTCTACCCAGGGACCACTGTAAATAATGATTTTTTTCGCCAGGGACCTATGTAAATAATGAGATACTACCCTTGGACCACAGTAAATAATGATATCATCCCCAGGGACCATTGTAGATACGGATATAGTACCCAGAGACTACTGTAAATAATGATATTCTCCCCAGGGACCACTGTAAATCATAGAATTTACAGTGCAGAAGGAGGCCATTCGGCCCATCGAGTCTGCACCGGCTCTTGGAAAGAGCACCCGACCCAAGGTCAACACCTCCACCCTATCCCCATTACCCAGTAACCCCACCCAACACTAAGGGCAATTTTGGACACTAAGGGCAATTGAGAATGGCCATTCCACCTAACCTGCACATCTTTGGACTGTGGGAGGAAACCGGAGCACCCGGAGGAAACCCACGCACACACAGGGAGGATGTGCAGAGTCCGCACAGACAGTGACCCAAGCCGGAATCGTACCTGGGATCCTGGAACTGTGAAGCAATTGTGCTATCCACAAGGCTACCGTGCTGCCGTGCTGTAAATGACCACTGTAAATAATGAGATAATACCCAGGGACCATTGTCGATACTGATACACTACCCAGGGACCATTGTAAATAATGATATTCCACCCAGGGACCACAGTGAATAATGAGATAATACCCAGGGACCATTGTAGATACTGATATACCACTCAGGGACCATTGTAAATAATGATATTCTACCCAGAGACCACTGTAAATAATGATATACTCCCCGGAGACCACTGTAAATAATGATATACTATCCATTGACCACTGTAAATAATGATATACTACCCAGAGACCACTGTAAATAATTATACACTACCCAGGGACTACTGTAAATAATGATATACTCCCCGGAGACCACTGTGAATAATGATATACTACCCAGAGACCACTGTCAATAATGATATACTACCCAGGGACCACTGTAAATAATGATATACTGCCCAGAGACCACTGTAAATAATGATATCCTACCCAGGGACCACTGTGAATATTGATACATTGCCCAGCGACCACTTTCAATAATGCTGTACAATGCAGGGACCACTGTGAATGGTGATATAATACACAGCGCACACTATAAATGATGACGTGCTGCCCAGGGACTACTGTAAATGATGATAGACCAAACAGGGACCAATGTATATAATGAAATACTACCCAGGCACCATTGTAAATAATGATATTCTGCTCTGCGACCACTGAAAAAAATGATATGCTGCCCAGTGGCCACTGCAAACAATGATATTCCACCCTGGGATCACTAAAAATCATTATATACCGTCCAGAGACCACCGCAAATAATTATATATAACCAAGGGACAACTGTAAATAATGATATACAATCCAGGGACCACTGTAAATAAGAATATAATGCCCAGGGACCACAGTAAATAATGATATTCCACACAGTTACCACTGTAACTATTAATATACTATCCAGGGACCAATGTAAATAATGATGTTTTACCCAGGGACAATTGAAAATAATGATATTCTGCACAGGGACCACTGAAAATAATGATATAATACAGTGCGACCACTGTAAATAATTATATTTCATCCAGTCACATCTGTAAATAAATATATACTACCCAGGGATCACTGAAAATAATGATAAACTATACAGGGACCACTGTAAATAATGACATTCGAACCAGGGACCACTGTACATAATGATATACTAACCAGTGAATACTGTAAATAATGATATACTACCCAGGGACAACTGTAAATAATGAAAAACTACCCAGGGACTACTGTGATTAATGATATATTTCCCCGGGACCACTGCAAATAATGATATACTACACCATGGACCACTGTAAATAGTGATATACTACCCAGGGACTGCTGTGATTAATGATATATTTCCCCGGGACCACTGCAAATAATGATATACTACACCATGGACAACTGTAAATAATGATATACTACCCAGGGACCACTGTGATTCCTGATATATTGCCCAGGGACACTGTAAATAATGAAATACTATCCAGAAACCACTGTAAATAAAGATGTATTTCACAGGGCACACTATAATTGATGACATACTGTCCAGGGACAACTGTAAATCATGATATACCACCCTGGGAACACTGTCAATAATGATATACTACCCAGGGAACACTTTATTTGATGATACGTTACCCAGGAACAACAGGAAATGAAGATATACTATCCAGGGAACACAGTAAATAATGATTTACTCCCCAGGGACCACTGTAAATAATGATATACGACCCAAGGACTACTGTAAATAATGATATTCTACCCAGGGACCACTTTATGTAATGATATACTACCCAGGGACCACTGTAAATAATGATGTTTTACCCAGGGACCATTGAAAATAATGATATTCTGCACAGGGACCACTGAAAATAATGATATAATACAGTGCGACCACTGTAAATAATTATATTTCATCCAGTCACATCTGTAAATAAATATATACTACCCAGGGATCACTGAAAATAATGATAAACTATACAGGGACCACTGTAAATAATGACATTCGAACCAGGGACCACTGTACATAATGATATACTAACCAGTGAATACTGTAAATAATGATATACTACCCAGGGACAACTGTAAATAATGAAAAACTACCCAGGGACTACTGTGATTAATGATATATTTCCCCGGGACCACTGCAAATAATGATATACTACACCATGGACCACTGTAAATAATGATATACTACCCAGGGACTGCTGTGATTAATGATATATTTCCCCGGGACCACTGCAAATAATGATATACTACACCATGGACAACTGTAAATAATGATATACTACCCAGGGACCACTGTGATTCCTGATATATTGCCCAGGGACACTGTAAATAATGAAATACTATCCAGAAACCACTGTAAATAAAGATGTATTTCACAGGGCACACTATAATTGATGACATACTGTCCAGGGACAACTGTAAATCATGATATACCACCCTGGGAACACTGTCAATAATGATATACTACCCAGGGAACACTTTATTTAATGATACGTTACCCAGGAACAACAGGAAATGAAGATATACTATCCAGGGAACACAGTAAATAATGATTTACTCCCCAGGGACCACTGTAAATAATGATATACGACCCAAGGACTACTGTAAATAATGATATTCTACCCAGGGACCACTTTATATAATGATATACTACCCAGGGACCACTGTAAATAATGATACGTTGTCCAGAAACCACTGTAGATAATGATATACTATCAAAGGACCACTGGAAATAATAATATACTGCCCAGGAACCACAGTAAATATGGACATATTACCCGGGAACCACTGTCACTAATTAAATACTACCCAGTCACCACTGTAAATGATGATACCTAACCAAGGCCACTATAAATAATGGTATACAACCCAGTGACCAGTGAAAAGAATGATATACTACACAGGGACCACTGCACATAATGATAAACTATGCAGGGACCACTGTAAATAATGATATACTACCCAGGGACCACTGTAAATAATGATATACCATCAAGGGACCACTGTAAATAATGATATACTACCCAGGGACCACTGCAAATAATGATATACTATCCAGGGACCACTGTAAATAATGATATACTGACGACGGGCGACTGTAAATAACGACATACTGCCCCGGGACCACTGCCACTATGAAATACTATCCAGTGAAAACTGTAAATGATGATACCTAACCAAGGCCACTGTAAATAATGGTATACTACCCAGGGACAAGTGTAAATAATGATATACTACACAGGGACGACTGTAAATAATAATATACTAACCAGGGACCACTGTATATAGTGTTATTCTCCCCAGGGACCACTGTGCATAATGATATACCAGACAGGGACCACTGTAAATAACGATATGCTTCCCAGGGACCACTGTAAATAATGAGATACTACTCAGGGACCAGTGTAAAAAATGCGATCCTACCAAAGGACCACTGCAAATGATAATAATCTACCCAGGGACCACAGTAAATAATGATATACTGCCCAGGGACCACTGTAACTAATGAAATACTATCCAGTGGCCACTGTAAATGATGCTACCTCCCCAAGGCCACTGTGAATAATGGAAGACAACCCAGGAACCGCTGAAGATAATGATATTCTACTCAGGGACAACGGTAGATAATGATACACTAACCGGGACCACTGTAAATAATGATATACTCCCAGAGGTCCACTGTAAATAATGATATACTGCCCACGGACCACTGTAAATAATGATATTCTACCCAGGGACCACTGTAAATAATGATATTCTGCACAGAGACCACTGTAAATAATGATATACAACCCAAGGACCGCAGTAAAAAATTATATTCTACACAGGGACCACTGTAAATAATGATATACTACCCAGGGATCACTGTAAATAATGATATACTACCCAGGGACCATTGAAAATGATGATATACTGCCCAGGGACCACTGTAAATAATGATATACTACCCAGGGACCACTGTATATAATGATATACTGCCCAGGGACCACTGTAAATAATGATATACTACCCAGGGACCACTGTATAAAATGATATACTCCCCAGGGTCCACTGTAAATAATGATATACTGCCCAGGGACCACAGTAAATAATGATATTCTACCCAGGGACCACTGTATGTAATAATATACTCCCCAGGGACCACTGTAAATTATTCCCTGGAACTACTGTAACAAATGGGGAGAGTTTCTAGAACACGCAAGATGATTCTACAATGAGGGGGCAGGTGGGAGGCCAGGCCCTGCCGAATCTTCTGTTGTATCACTGGGCAGCCAGCGGGGACAGGGTGAAGGGATGTCTAAGGGAGCTGGAGGTGGACTGGGTCTGAATGGAGGAGGCCTCGTGCGCGGTAACTCTCCCTGCGCGCTGACTACCTGGCCACTCCCGGCCAGCCCACACACACACTCCAGGCCACTCCCGGCCAGCCCACACACACACTCCAGGTCACTCCCGGCCAGCCCACACACACACTCCAGGCCACTCCCGGCCAGCCCACACACACACTCCAGGCCACTCCCGGTCAGCCCACACACACACTCCAGGCCACTCCCGGCCAGCCCACACACACACTCCAGGCCACTCCCGGTCAGCCCACACACACACTCCAGGCCACTCCCGGCCAGCCCACACACATACTCCAGGCCAGGCCACTCCCGGCCAGCCCACACACACACTCCAGGCCACTCCCTGCCAGCCCACACACACACTCCAGGCCAATCCCGGCCAGCCCACACACACACTCCAGGCAACTCCCGGCCCGTCCACACACACACTCCAGGCCACTCCCTGCCAGCCCACACACACACTCCAGGCCACTCCCTGCCAGCCCACACACACACTCCAGGCCAATCCCGGCCAGCCCACACACACACTCCAGGCAACTCCCGGCCCGTCCACACACACACTCCAGGCCACTCCCGGCCAGCCCACACACACACTCCAGGCCACTCCCTGCCAGCCCACACACACACTCCAGGCCAATCCCGGCCAGCCCACACACACACTCCAGGCAACTCCCGGCCCGTCCACACACACACTCCAGGGCCACTCCCGGCCAGCCCACACACACACTCCAGGCCAGTCCCGGCCAGCCCACACACACACTCCAGGCCACTCCCGGCCAGCCCACACACACACTCCAGCCTAGGCCACTCCCTGCCAGCCCACACACACACTCCAGGCCACTCCCTGCCAGCCCACACACACACTCCAGGCCAATCCCGGCCAGCCCACACACACACTCCAGGCTAGGCCACTCCCTGCCAGCCCACACACACACTCCAGGCCACTCCCTGGCAGCCCACACACACACTCCAGGCCACTCCCGGCCAGCCCACACACACACTCCAGGCTAGGCCACTCCCTGCCAGCCCACACACACACTCCAGGCCACTCCCTGCCAGCCCACACACACACTCCAGGCCAATCCCGGCCAGCCCACACACACACTCCAGGCAACTCCCGGCCCGTCCACACACACACTCCAGGCCACTCCCGGCCAGCCCACACACACACTCCAGGCCACTCCCTGCCAGCCCACACACACACTCCAGGCCAATCCCGGCCAGCCCACACACACACTCCAGGCAACTCCCGGCCCGTCCACACACACACTCCAGGCCAGTCCCGGCCAGCCCACACACACACTCAAGGCCACTCCCGGCCAGCCCAGACACACAATCCAGGTCACTCCCGGCCAGCCCACACTCACACTCCAGGGCCACTCCCGGCCAGCCCACACACACACGCCAGGCCACTCCCGGCCAGCCCACACACACACTCCAGGCCACTCCCTGACAGCCCACACACACACTCCAGGCCACTCCCGGCCAGCCCACACACATACTCCAGGCCACTCCCGGCCAGCCCACACACACACGCCAGGCCACTCCCGGCCAGCACACACACATACTCCAGGCCACTCCCGGCCAGCCCACACACATACTCCAGGCCACTCCCGGCCAGCCCACACACATACTCCAGGCCACTCCCGGCCAGTCCACACTCACTCCCGGCCAGGCCTCTCCCGGCCAGCTCACACACACTCCAGGCCAGGCCACTCTCGGCCAGCCCACAAACACACTCCAGGCCACTTCCGGCCATCCCACACACACTCCAGGCCACTCCCGGCCAGCCCACACACACACTCCAGGCCACTCCCGGCCAGCCCACACACACACTCAAGGCCACTCCCGGCCAGCCCACACTCACACTCCGGGCCACTCCCGGCCAGCCCACACACACATTCCAGGCCACTCCTGGCCAGCCCACACACACACTCCAGGCCACTCCCGGCCCACACACACACTCCAGGCCACTCCCGGCCAGCCCACACACACTCCAGGCCACTCCCGGCCAGCCATCACACACACTCCAGGCCAGGCCACTCCCGGCCAGCCCACACACACACTCCAGGCCACTCCCGGCCAGGCCTCACACACTCTCCAGGCCACTCCCGGCCAGCCCACACACACTCTCCAGGCCACTCCCGGCCAGCCCACACACACGCTCCAGGCCACTCCTGGCCAGCCCACACACACTCTCCAGGCCACTCCCGGCCAGCCCACACACACACATTGCCGGCCAGACCACACACACACTCCAGGCCACTCCCGACCAGCCCACACACACACTCCAGGCCACTCCCGGCCAGTCGACACTCACACTCCAGGCCACTCCCGGCCAGTCCACACACACACTCCAGGCCAGGCCACTCCCGGCCATTCCACACACACACTCCAGACAACTCCCGGCCAGCCCACACACACACTCCAGGCCACTCCCGGCCATCCCACACACACACTCCAGGCCACTCCCGGCCAGTCCACAGACACACTCCAGGCCAGGCCACTCCCGGCCATCCCACACACACACTCCAGACCACCCCCGGCCAGCCCACACACACACTCCCGGCCAGCCCACACACACACTCCAGGCCACTCCCGGCCAGCCCACACACACACTCCCGGCCAGCCCACACACACACACTCCAGGCCACTCCCGGCCAGCCCACACTCACACTCCAGGGCCACTCCCGGCCAGCCCACACACACACGCCAGGCCACTCCCGGCCAGCCCACACACACACTCCAGGCCACTCCCGGCCAGCCCACACACACACTCCCGGCCACTCCCTGACAGCCCACACACACACTCCAGGCCACTCCCGGCCAGCCCACACACATACTCCAGGCCACTCCCGGCCAGCCCACACACACACTCCAGGCCACTCCCGGCCAGCACACACACATACTCCAGGCCACTCCCGGCCAGCCCACACACATACTCCAGGCCACTCCCGGCCAGCCCACACACATACTCCAGGCCACTCCCGGCCAGTCCACACTCACTCCCGGCCAGGCCTCTCCCGGCCAGCTCACACACACTCCAGGCCAGGCCACTCTCGGCCAGCCCACACACACACTCCAGGCCACTCCCGACCATCCCACACACACTCCAGGCCACTCCCGGCCAGTCCACACACACACTCCAGGCCAGGCCACTCTCGGCCAGCCCACACACACACTCCAGGCCACTCCCGGCCAGTCGACACTCACACTCCAGGCCACTCCCGGCCAGTCCACACACACACTCCAGGCCAGGCCACTCCCGGCCATCCCACACACACACTCCAGACAACTCCCTGCCAGCCCACACACACACTCCAGGCCACTCCCGGCCATCCCACACACACACTCCAGGCCACTCCCGGCCAGTCCACAGACACACTCCAGGCCAGGCCACTCCCGGCCATCCCACACACACACTCCAGACCACCCCCGGCCAGCCCACACACACACTCCCGGCCAGCCCACACACACACTCCAGGCCACTCCCGGCCAGCCCACACACACACTCCCGGCCAGCCCACACACACACTCCAGGCCACTCCCGGCCAGGCAACACTCACACTCCAGGGCCACTCCCGGCCAGCCCACACACACACGCCAGGCCACTCCCGGCCAGCCCACACACACACTCCAGGCCACTCCCGGCCAGCCCACACACACACTCCAGGCCACTCCCTGACAGCCCACACACACACTCCAGGCCACTCCCGGCCAGCCCACACACATACTCCAGGCCACTCCCGGCCAGCCCACACACACACTCCAGGCCACTCCCGGCCAGCACACACACATACTCCAGGCCACTCCCGGCCAGCCCACACACATACTCCAGGCCACTCACGGCCAGCCCACACACATACTCCAGGCCACTCCCGGCCAGTCCACACTCACTCCCGGCCAGGCCTCTCCCGGCCAGCTCACACACACTCCAGGCCAGGCCACTCTCGGCCAGCCCACACACACACACTCCAGGCCACTCCCGGCCATCCCACACACACTCCAGGCCACTCCCGGCCAGCCCACACACACTCCAGGCCACTCCCGGCCAGCCCACACACACACTCCAGGCCACTCCCGGCCAGCCCACACTCACACTCCGGGCCACTCCCGGCCAGCCCACACACACACTCCAGGCCACTCCCGGCCAGCCCACACACACACTCCAGGCCACTCCCGGCCCACACACACACTCCAGGCCACTCCCGGCCAGCCCACACACACTCCAGGCCACTCCCGGCCAGCCCACACACACACTCCAGGCCAGGCCACTCCCGGCCAGCCCACACACACACTCCAGGCCACTCCCGGCCAGCCCTCACACACTCTCCAGGCCACTCCCGGCCAGCCCACACACACTCTCCAGGCCACTCCCGGCAAGCCCACACACACACTCCAGGCCACTCCCGACCATCCCACACACACTCCAGGCCACTCCCGGCCAGTCCACACACACACTCCAGGCCAGGCCACTCTCGGCCAGCCCACACACACACTCCAGGCCACTCCCGGCCAGTCGACACTCACACTCCAGGCCACTCCCGGCCAGTCCACACACACACTCCAGGCCAGGCCACTCCCGGCCATCCCACACACACACTCCAGACAACTCCCTGCCAGCCCACACACACACTCCAGGCCACTCCCGGCCATCCCACACACACACTCCAGGCCACTCCCGGCCAGTCCACAGACACACTCCAGGCCAGGCCACTCCCGGCCATCCCACACACACACTCCAGACCACCCCCGGCAAGCCCACACACACACTCCCGGCCAGCCCACACACACACTCCAGGCCACTCCCGGCCAGCCCACACACACACTCCCGGCCAGCCCACACACACACTCCAGGCCACTCCCGGCCAGCCCACACTCACACTCCAGCTCCACTCCCGGCCAGCCCACACACACACGCCAGGCCACTCCCGGCCAGCCCACACACACACTCCAGGCCACTCCCGGCCAGCCCACACACACACTCCAGGCCACTCCCTGACAGCCCACACACACACTCCAGGCCACTCCCGGCCAGCCCACACACATACTCCAGGCCACTCCCGGCCAGCCCACACACACACTCCAGGCCACTCCCGGCCAGCACACTCACATACTCCAGGCCACTCCCGGCCAGCCCACACACATACTCCAGGCCACTCCCGGCCAGCCCACACACATACTCCAGGCCACTCCCGGCCAGTCCACACTCACTCCCGGCCAGGCCTCTCCCGGCCAGCTCACACACACTCCAGGCCAGGCCACTCTCGGCCAGCCCACACACACACACTCCAGGCCACTCCCGGCCATCCCACACACACTCCAGGCCACTCCCGGCCAGCCCACACACACACTCCAGGCCATTCCCGGCCAGCCCACACACACACTCCAGGCCACTCCCGGCCAGCCCACACTCACACTCCGGGCCACTCCCGGCCAGCCCACACACACACTCCAGGCCACTCCCGGCCAGCCCACACACACACTCCAGGCCACGCCCGGCCCACACACACACTCCAGGCCACTCCCGGCCAGCCCACACACACACCAGGCCACTCCCGGCCAGCCCACACACACACTCCAGGCCAGGCCACTCCCGGCCAGCCCACACACACACTCCAGGCCACTCCCGGCCAGCCCTCACACACTCTCCAGGCCACTCCCGGCCAGCCCACACACACTCTCCAGGCCACTCCCGGCAAGCCCACACACACGCTCCAGGCCAATCCTGGCCAGCCCACACACACTCTCCAGGCCACTCCCGGCCAGCCCACACACACACATTGCCGGCCAGACCACACACACTCCAGGCCACTCCCGACCAGCCCACACACACACTCCAGGCCACTCCCGGCCAGTCGACACTCACACTCCAGGCCTCTCCCGGCCAGTCCACACACACACTCCAGGCCAGGCCACCCCCGGCCATCCCACACACACACTCCAGACAACTCCCGGCCAGCCCACACACACACTCCAGGCCACTCCCGGCCATCCCACACACACACTCCAGGCCACTCCCGGCCAGTCCACAGACACACTCCAGGCCAGGCCACTCCCGGCCATCCCACACACACACTCCAGACCACTCCCGGCCATCCCACACACACACTCCAGGCCACTCCCGGCCTGCCCACACACACACTCCCGGCCAGCCCACACACACACTGCAGGCCACTCCCGGCCAGCCCACAAACACACTCCAGGCCACTCCCGGCCAGCCCACACACACACTCCCGGCCAGCCCACACACACACTCCAGGCCACTCCCGGCCTGCCCACACACACACTCCCGGCCAGCCCACACACACACTGCAGGCCACTCCCGGCCAGCCCACAAACACACTCCAGGCCACTCCCGGCCAGCCCACACAAACACTTCAGGCCTCTCCCGGCCAGCCAACACACACTCCCGGCCACTCCCGGCCATCCCACACACACACTCCAGGCCACTCCCGGCCAGCCCACACACACACTCCAGGCCACTCCCGGCCAGCCCACACACACTCCAGGCCACTCCCGGCCAGCCCACACACACACTCCAGGCCACTCCCGGCCAGCACACACACATACTCCAGGCCACTCCCGGCCAGCCCACACACATACTCCAGGCCACTCCCGGCCAGCCCACACACATACTCCAGGCCACTCCCGGCCAGTCCACACTCACTCCCGGCCAGGCCTCTCCCGGCCAGCTCACACACACTCCAGGCCAGGCCACTCTCGGCCAGCCCACACACACACACTCCAGGCCACTCCCGGCCATCCCACACACACTCCAGGCCACTCCCGGCCAGCCCACACACACACTCCAGGCCACTCCCGGCCAGCCCACACACACACTCCAGGCCACTCCCGGCCAGCCCACACTCACACTCCGGGCCACTCCCGGCCAGCCCACACACACACTCCAGGCCACTCCCGGCCAGCCCACACACACACTCCAGGCCACTCCCGGCCCACACACACACTCCAGGCCACTCCCGGCCAGCCCACACACACTCCAGGCCACTCCCGGCCAGCCCACACACACACTCCAGGCCAGGCCACTCCCGGCCAGCCCACACACACACTCCAGGCCACTCCCGGCCAGCCCTCACACACTCTCCAGGCCACTCCCGGCCAGCCCACACACACTCTCCAGGCCACTCCCGGCAAGCCCACACACACACTCCAGGCCACTCCCGACCATCCCACACACACTCCAGGCCACTCCCGGCCAGTCCACACACACACTCCAGGCCAGGCCACTCTCGGCCAGCCCACACACACACTCCAGGCCACTCCCGGCCAGTCGACACTCACACTCCAGGCCACTCCCGGCCAGTCCACACACACACTCCAGGCCAGGCCACTCCCGGCCATCCCACACACACACTCCAGACAACTCCCTGCCAGCCCACACACACACTCCAGGCCACTCCCGGCCATCCCACACACACACTCCAGGCCACTCCCGGCCAGTCCACAGACACACTCCAGGCCAGGCCACTCCCGGCCATCCCACACACACACTCCAGACCACCCCCGGCCAGCCCACACACACACTCCCGGCCAGCCCACACACACACTCCAGGCCACTCCCGGCCAGCCCACACACACACTCCCGGCCAGCCCACACACACACTCCAGGCCACTCCCGGCCAGCCCACACTCACACTCCAGGGCCACTCCCGGCCAGCCCACACACACACGCCAGGCCACTCCCGGCCAGCCCACACACACACTCCAGGCCACTCCCGGCCAGCCCACACACACACACTCCAGGCCACTCCCTGACAGCCCACACACACACTCCAGGCCACTCCCGGCCAGCCCACACACATACTCCAGGCCACTCCCGGCCCGCCCACACACACACTCCAGGCCACTACCGGCCAGCACACACACATACTCCAGGCCACTCCCGGCCAGCCCACACACATACTCCAGGCCACTCCCGGCCAGCCCACACACATACTCCAGGCCACTCCCGGCCAGTCCACACTCACTCCCGGCCAGGCCTCTCCCGGCCAGCTCACACACACTCCAGGCCAGGCCACTCTCGGCCAGCCCACACACACACACTCCAGGCCACTCCCGGCCATCCCACACACACTCCAGGCTACTCCCGGCCAGCCCACACACACACTCCAGGCCACTCCCGGCCAGCCCACACACACACTCCAGGCCACTCCCGGCCAGCCCACACTCACACTCCGGGCCACTCCCGGCCAGCCCACACACACACTCCAGGCCACTCCCGGCCAGCCCACACACACACTCCAGGCCACTCCCGGCCCACACACACACTCCAGGCCACTCCCGGCCAGCCCACACACACTCCAGGCCACTCCCGGCCAGCCCACACACACACTCCAGGCCAGGCCACTCCCGGCCAGCCCACACACACACTCCAGGCAACTCCCGGCCAGCCCTCACACACTCTCCAGGCCACTCCCGGCCAGCCCACACACACTCTCCAGGCCACTCCCGGCAAGCCCACACACACGCTCCAGGCCAATCCTGGCCAGCCCACACACACTCTCCAGGCCACTCCCGGCCAGCCCACACACACACATTGCCGGCCAGACCACACACACTCCAGGCCACTCCCGACCAGCCCACACACACACTCCAGGCCACTCCCGGCCAGTCGACACTCACACTCCAGGCCACTCCCGGCCAGTCCACACACACACTCCAGGCCAGGCCACTCCCGGCCATCCCACACACACACTCCAGACAACTCCCGGCCAGCTCACACACACACTCCAGGCCACTCCCGGCCATCCCACACACACACTCCAGGCCACTCCCGGCCAGTCCACAGACACACTCCAGGCCAGGCCACTCCCGGCCATCCCACACACACACTCCAGACCACTCCCGGCCAGCCCACACACACACTCCCGGCCAGCCCACACACACACTCCAGGCCACTCCCGGCCAGCCCACACACACACTCCCGGCCAGCCCACACACACACTCCAGGCCACTCCCGGCCAGCCCACACTCACACTCCAGGGCCACTCCCGGCCAGCCCACACACACACGCCAGGCCACTCCCGGCCAGCCCACACACACACTCCAGGCCACTCCCGGCCAGCCCACACACACACACTCCAGGCCACTCCCTGACAGCCCACACACACACTCCAGGCCACTCCCGGCCAGCCCACACACATACTCCAGGCCACTCCCGGCCCGCCCACACACACACTCCAGGCCACTACCGGCCAGCACACACACATACTCCAGGCCACTCCCGGCCAGCCCACACACATACTCCAGGCCACTCCCGGCCAGCCCACACACATACTCCAGGCCACTCCCGGCCAGTCCACACTCACTCCCGGCCAGGCCTCTCCCGGCCAGCTCACACACACTCCAGGCCAGGCCACTCTCGGCCAGCCCACACACACACACTCCAGGCCACTCCCGGCCATCCCACACACACTCCAGGGCACTCCCGGCCAGCCCACACACACACTCCAGGCCACTCCCGGCCAGCCCACACACACACTCCAGGCCACTCCCGGCCAGCCCACACTCACACTCCGGGCCACTCCCGGCCAGCCCACACACACACTCCAGGCCACTCCCGGCCAGCCCACACACACACTCCAGGCCACTCCCGGCCCACACACACACTCCAGGCCACTCCCGGCCAGCCCACACACACTCCAGGCCACTCCCGGCCAGCCCACACACACACTCCAGGCCAGGCCACTCCCGGCCAGCCCACACACACACTCCAGGCCACTCCCGGCCAGCCCTCACACACTCTCCAGGCCACTCCCGGCCAGCCCACACACACTCTCCAGGCCACTCCCGGCAAGCCCACACACACGCTCCAGGCCAATCCTGGCCAGCCCACACACACTCTCCAGGCCACTCCCGGCCAGCCCACACACACACATTGCCGGCCAGACCACACACACTCCAGGCCACTCCCGACCAGCCCACACACACACTCCAGGCCACTCCCGGCCAGTCGACACTCACACTCCAGGCCACTCCCGGCCAGTCCACACACACACTCCAGGCCAGGCCACTCCCGGCCATCCCACACACACACTCCAGACAACTCCCGGCCAGCTCACACACACACTCCAGGCCACTCCCGGCCATCCCACACACACACTCCAGGCCACTCCCGGCCAGTCCACAGACACACTCCAGGCCAGGCCACTCCCGGCCATCCCACACACACACTCCAGACCACTCCCGGCCAGCCCACACACACACTCCCGGCCAGCCCACACACACACTCCAGGCCACTCCCGGCCTGCCCACACACACACTCCCGGCCAGCCCACACACACACTGCAGGCCACTCCCGGCCAGCCCACAAACACTCTCCAGGCCACTCCCGGCCAGCCCACACAAACACTTCAGGCCTCTCCCGGCCAGCCAACACACACTCCCGGCCACTCCCGGCCATCCCACACACACACTCCAGGCCACTCCCGGCCAGCCCACACACACACTCCAGGCCACTCCCGGCCAGCCCACACACACACTCCAGGCCACTCCCGGCCAGCCCACACACACACTCCAGGCCACTCCCGGCCAGCCCACACACACACTCCAGGCCACTACCGGCCAGCCCACACACACACTCCAGGCCACTCCCAGCCAGCCCACACACACACTCCAGGCCACTCCCGGCCAGCCCACACACACACTCCAGGCGACTCCCGGCCAGCCCACACACACACTCCAGGCCACTCCCGGCCAGCCCACACACACACTCCAGGCCACTCCCGGCCAGCCCACACACACACTCCAGGCCACTCCCGGCCAGCCCACACACACACTCCCGGCCACTCCCGACCGGCCCACACACACACTCCCGGCGAGCCCACTCACATACTCCAGGCCACTCCCGGCCAGCCCACACACACACTCCAGGCCACTCCCGGCCAGCCCACACACACTCTCCAGGCCACTCCCGGCCAACCCACACACACACTCCAGGCCACTCCCGGCCAGCCCACACAAACACTCCAGGCGAATCCCGGCCAGCCCACACACACACTCCAGGCCACTCCCGGCCAGCTCACACACACACTCCAGGCCACTCCCGATCAGCCCACACAGACACTCCAGGCCATTCCCGACCAGCCCACACACACACTCCCGGCCACTCCCGGCCAGACAACACACACACCCCAGGCCACTCCCGGCCAGCCCACACACACACTCCAGGCCACTCCCGGCCAGCCCAGACACACACTCCAGGCCACTCCCGGCAATCCCACACTCACACTCCAGGCCACTCCCGGCCAGCCCACACACACACTCCAGGCCACTCCCGGCCAGCCCACACGCACACTCCAGTCCACTCCCGGCCAGCCCACACACACACTCCAGGCCAATCCCGGCCATCCCACACACACACTCCAGGCCACTCCAGGCCAGCCCACACACAGGCTCCAGGCCACTCCCGGCCAGCCCACACACACACTCCAGGCCACTCCCGGCCAGCCCACACAGACACTCCAGGCCACTCCCTGCCAGCCCACACACACACTCCAGGCCACTCCCGGCCAGCCCACACACACACTCCAGGCCAATCCCGGCCAGCCCACACACGCACTCCAGGCCGCTCCCGGTCAGCCCACACACACACTCCAGGCCACTCCCAGCCAGCCCACACACACTCCAGGCCACTCCCGGACAGCCCACACACACACTCCAGGCCACTCCCGGCCAGCCCACACACACACTCCAAGCCACTCCCGGCCAGCGCACACACACACTCCAGGCCACTCCCGGCCAGCCCACACACACACTCCAAGCCAGGACACTCCCGGCCAGCCCACACACACACTCCAGGCCACTCCCGGCCAGCCCACACACACACTCCAGGCCACTCCCGGCCAGCCACCACACAGACTAAAGTCCACTCCCGGCCAGCCCACACACACACTCCAGGCCACTCCCGGCCAGCCCACACACACACTCCAGGCCACTCCCGGCCAGCCCACACACACTCCAGGCCACTCCCGGACAACCCACACACACACTCCAGGCCACTCCCGGCTAGCCCACAAACACAGTCCAGGCCACTCCCGGCCAGCCCACACACACTCTCCAGGCCAGGCCACTCCCGGCCGGCCCACACACACTCTCCAGGCCACTCCCGGCCAGCCCACACACAAACTCCAGGCCACTCCCGACCAGCCTACACACACACTGCAGCCCACTCCCGGCCAGCCCACACAAACACTCCAGGCCACTCCCGGCCAGCCCACACAAACACTCCAGGCCACTCCCGGCCAGCCCACACACACACTCCCTGCCATCCCACACACACACTCCAGGCCACTCCCGATCAGCCCACACACACGCACTCCAGGCCACTCCCGGCCAGCCCACACACACACTCCAGGCCACTCCCGGCCAGCGCACACACACACTCCAGGCCACTCCCGATCAGCCCACACACACGCACTCCAGGCCACTCCCGGCCTGCACACACACACACTCCAGGGCACTCCCGGCCAGTCCACACACACTCTCCAGCCCACTCCCGGCCAGCCCACACACACACTCCAGGCCACTCCCGGCCAGCCCAAACACACACTCCAGACCAGGCCACTCCCGGCCAGCCCACGCACACACTCCAGGCCACTCCCGGCCAGCCCACACACACACTCCAGGCCAGGCCACTCCCGGCCAGCCCACACAAACACTCCAGGCCACTCCCGGCCAGCCCACACACACACTCCCGGCCACTCACGGCCAGCCCACACTCACACTCCAGGCCACTCCCGGCCAGCCCACACACACACTCCAGGCCACTCCCGGCCAGCCCACACACACGCTCCAGGCCATTCCCGGCCAGCCCACACACACACTCCAGGCCACTCCCGGCCAGCCCACACACACACTCCAGGCCAATCCCGGCCAGCCCACCCACACACTCCAGGTCACTCCCGGCAGCCCACACTCACACTCCAGTCCACTCACGGCCAGACCACACACACACTCCAGGCCACTCCCGGCCAGCCCATACACACACCCCAGGCCACTCCCGGCCAGCCCACCCACACACACCAGTCCACTCCCGGCCAGCCCACCCACACACTCCAGGCCACTCCCGGCCAGCCCACACACACACTCCAGGCCACTCCCGGCCAGCCCACCCACACACTCCAGGCCACTCCCGGCCAGCCCACCCACACACTCCAGGCCACTCCCGGCCAGCCCATACACACACTCCAGGCCACTCCCGGCCAGCCCACCCACACACACCAGTCCACTCCCGGCCAGCTCACCCACACACTCCAGGCCACTCCCGGCCAGCCCCCACACACTCTCCAGGCCACTCCCGGCCAGCCCACCCACACACTCCAGGCCACTCCCGGCCAGCCCACACACACACTCCAGGCCACTCCCGGCCAGCCCATACACACACTCCAGGCCACTCCCGGCCAGCCCACCCACACACACCAGTCCACTCCCGGCCAGCCCACACACACACTCCAGGCCACTCCCGGCCAGCCCACACACACACTCCAGGCCACTCCCGGGCAGCCCACACACACACTCCAGGCCAGGCCACTCCCGGCCAGCCCACACACACACTCCAGGCCACCCGGCCAGCCCACACACACGCTCCGGGCCACCGCCGGCCAGCCCACACACACACATTCCCGGCCAACCCACACTCACACTCCAGGCCACTCCCGGCCAGCCCACACACACACTCCAGGCCAGGCCACTCCCGGACAGCCCACACACACACTCCAGGCCACTCCCGGCCAGCCCACACTCACACTCCAGGCCACTCCCGGCCAGCCCACACACACACTCCAGGCCACTCCCGGCCAGCACACACACACACTCTAGGTCACTCCGGGCCAGCCCACACACACACTCCAGGCCACTCCCGGCCCACATACACACTCCAGGCCACTCCCGGCCAGCCCACACACACACTCCAGGCCACTCCCGGCCCACACACACACTCAGGCCACACCCGGCCAGCCCACACACACACTCCAGGCCAGTCCTGGCCAGCCCACACACACACTCCAGGCCACTCCCGGCCCACACACACACTCCAGGCCACTCCCGGCCCACACACACACTCCAGGCCAGTCCTGGCCAGCCCACACACACACTCCAGGCCACTCCCGGCCCACACACACACTCCAGGCCACTCCCGGCCCACACACACACTCCAGGCCAGTCCTGGCCAGCCCAAACACACACTGCAGGCCACTCCCGGCCCACACACACACTCCAGGCCACTCCCGGTCAGCCCACACACACACTCCAGGCCACTCCCGGCCAGCCCACACACACTCCAGGCCACGCCCGGCCAGCCCACACCCACACTCCAGGTCACTCCTGGCCAGCCCACACTCACACTCCAGGCCACTCCCGGCCAGCCCACACACACTCCAGGCCACTCCCGGACAGCCCACACACACACTCCAGGCCACTCCCCGCTAGCCCACAAACACAGTCCAGGCCACTCCCGGCCAGCCCACACTCACATTCCAGGACACTCCCGGCCAGCCCACACACAAACTCCAGGCCACTCCCGACCAACCCACACACAATCTCCAGGCCACTCCCGACCAGCCTACACACACACTCCAGCTCACTCCCGGCCAGCCCACACAAACACTCCAGGCCACTCCCGGCCAGCCCACACAAACACTCCAGGCCACTCCCGATCAGCCCATACACACGCACTCCAGGCCACTCCCGGCCAGCCCACACACACACTCCAGGCCACTCCCGATCAGCCCACACACACGCACTCCAGGCCACTCCCGGCCTACACACACACTCCAGCCCACTCCCGGCCAGCCCACACACACACTCCAGGCCACTCCCGGCCAGCCCACACACACTCTCCAGGCCACTCACGGCCAGCCCACACTCACACTCCAGCCCACTCACGGCCAGCCCACACACACACTCCAGGCCACTCCCGATCAGCCCACACACACGCACTCCAGGCCACTCCCGGCCTACACACACACTCCAGCCCACTCCCGGCCAGCCCACACACACACTCCAGGCCAGGCTTCTCCCGGCCAGCCCACACACAGACTCCAGGCCAGGCCACTCCCAGCCAGCCCACACACACACTCCAGGCCACTCCCGGCCAGCCCACACACACACTCCCGGCCACTCCCGGCCATCCCACACACACACTCCAGGCCACTCCCGGCCAGCCCATACACACACTCCAGGCCACTCCCGGCCAGCCCACACACACACTCCAGGCCACTCCCGGCCAGCCCACACACACACTCCAGGCCACTCCCGGCCAGCCCACACACACACTCCAGGCCACTCCCGGCCAGCCCTCACACACACTCCAGGCCACTCCCGGCCAGACCACACACACACTCCAGGCCACTCCAGGCCAGCCCACACACACACACTCCAGGCCACTCCCGGCCAGCCCACACACACACTCCAGGCCACTCCCGGCCAGCCCACACACACACTCCAGGCCACTCCCGGCCAGCCCACACACACACTCCAGGCCACTCCCGGCCAGCGCACACACACACTCCAGGCCACTCCCGACCGGCCCACACACACACTCCCGGCCAGCCCACTCACATACTCCAGGCCACTCCCGGCCAGCCCACACACACACTCCAGGCCACTCCCGGCCAGCCCACACACACTCTCCAGGCCACTCCCGGCCAGCCCACACACACACTCCAGGCCACTCCCGGCCAGCCCACACAAACACTCCAGGCGACTCCCGGCCAGCCCACACACACACTCCAGGCCACTCCCGGCCAGCCCACACACACACTCCAGGCCACTCCCGATCAGCCCACACAGACACTCCAGGCCACTCCCGACCAGCCCACACACACACTCCCGGCCACTCCCGGCCAGACAACACACACACCCCAGGCCACTCCCGGCCAGCCCACACACACACTCCAGGCCACTCCCGGCCAGCCCAGACACACACTCCAGGCCACTCCCGGCCATCCCACACTCACACTCCAGGCCACTCCCGGCCAGCCCACACACACACTCCAGGCCACTCCCGGCCAGCCCACACACACACTCCAGGCCACTCCCGGCCAGCCCACACACACACTCCAGGCCACTCCCGGCCAGCCCACACGCACACTCAAGTCCACTCCCGGCCAGCCCACACACACACTCCAGGCCAATCCCGGCCAGCCCACTCACATACTCCAGGCCACTCCCGGCCAGCCCACACACACACTCCAGGCCACTCCAGGCCAGCCCACACACACTCTCCAGGCCACTCCCGGCCAGCCCACACACACACTCCAGGCCACTCCCGGCCAGCCCACACAAACACTCCAGGCGACTCCGGGCCAGCCCACACACACTCCAGGCCACTCCCGGCCATCCCACACACACACTCCCGGCCACTCCCGGCCAGACAACACACACACCCCAGGCCACTCCCGGCCAGCCCACAAACACACTCCAGGCCACTCCCGGCCAGCCCAGACACACACTCCAGGCCACTCCCGGCCATCCCACACTCACACTCCAGGCCACTCCCGGCCAGCCCACACAGACACTCCAGGCCACTCCCTGCCAGCCCACACACACACTCCAGGCCACTCCCGGCCAGCCCACACACACACTCCAGGCCACTCCCGGCCAGCCCACACACGCACTCCAGGCCGCTCCCGGTCAGCCCACACACACACTCCAGGCCACTCCCAGCCAGCCCACACACACTCCAGGCCACTCCCGGACAGCCCACACACACACTCCAGGCCACTCCCGGCCAGCCCACACACACACTCCAAGCCACTCCCGGCCAGCCCACACACACACTCCAGGTCACTCCCGGCCAGCCCACACACACACTCCAGGCCACCCGGCCAGCCCACACACACACTCCAAGCCAGGACACTCCCGGCCAGCCCACACACACACTCCAGGCCACTCCCGGCCAGCCAACACACTCACTCCAGGCCACTCCCGGCCAGCCACCACACAGACTAAAGTCCACTCCCGGTCAGCCCACACACACACACTCCAGGCCACTCCCGGCCAGCCCACACACACACTCCAGGCCACTCCCGGCCAGCCCACATACACTCCAGGCCACTCCCGGACAGCACAAACACACACTCCAGGCCACTCCCGGCTAGCCCACAAACACAGTCCAGGCCACTCCCGGCCAGCCCACACACACTCTCCAGGCCAGGCCACTCCCGGCCAGCCCACACACACTCTCCAGGCCACTCCCGGCCAGCCCACACACAAACTCCAGGCCACTCCCGACCAGCCTACACACACACTGCAGCCCACTCACGGCCAGCCCACACAAACACTCCAGGCCACTCCCGGCCAGCCCACACAAACACTCCAGGGCACTCCCGGCCAGCCCACACACACACTCCAGGCCACTCCCGGCCCACACACACACTCCAGGCCACTCCCGGCCAGCCCACACACACACTCCCTGCCATCCCACACACACACTCCAGGCCACTCCCGATCAGCCCACACACACGCACTCCAGGCCACTCCCGGCCAGCCCACACACACACTCCAGGCCACTCCCGATCAGCCCACACACACGCACTCCAGGCCACTCCCGGCCTACACACACACACTCCAGGGCACTCCCGGCCAGCCCACACACACTCTCCAGGCCACTCCCGGCCAGCCCACACACACACTCCAGCCCACTCCCGGCCAGCCCACACACACACTCCAGGCCACTCCCGGCCAGCCCAAACACACACTCCAGGCCAGGCCACTCCCGGCCAGCCCACACACACACTCCAGGCCACTCCCGGCCAGCCCACACACACACTCCAGGCCAGGCCACTCCCGGCCAGCCCACACAAATACTCCAGGCCACTCCAAGCCAGCCCACACACACACTCCAGGCCACTCCCGGCCAGCCCACACACACACTCCAGGCCACACCCGGCCTGCCCTCACACACACTCCCGGCCACTCACGGCCAGCCCACACTCACACTCCAGGCCACTCCCGGCCAGCCCACACTCACACTCCCGGCCAGCCCACACACACACTCCAGGCCACTCACGGCCAGCCCACACTCACACTCCAGGCCACGCCCGGCCAGCCCACACACACACTCCAGGCCATTTCCGGCCAGCCCACACACACACTCCAGGCCACTCCCGACCAGCCCACACACACACTCCAGGCCAATCCCGGCCAGCCCACACAGACACTCCAGGCCACTCCCTGCCAGCCCACACACACACTCCAGGCCACTCCCGGCCAGCCCACACACACACTCCAGGCCACTCCCGGCCAGCCCACACACGCACTCCAGGCCGCTCCCGGTCAGCCCACACACACACTCCAGGCCACTCCCAGCCAGCCCACACACACTCCAGGCCACTCCCGGACAGCCCACACACACACTCCAGGCCACTCCCGGCCAGCCCACACCCACACTCCAAGCCACTCCCGGCCAGCCCACACACACACTCCAGGTCACTCCCGGCCAGCCCACACACACACTCCAGGCCACCCGGCCAGCCCACACACACACTCCAAGCCAGGACACTCCCGGCCAGCCCACACACACACTCCAGGCCACTCCCGGCCAGCCCACACACTCACACCAGGCCACTCCCGGCCAGCCACCACACAGACTAAAGTCCACTCCCGGTCAGCCCACACACACACACTCCAGGCCACTCCCGGCCAGCCCACACACACACTCCAGGCCACTCCCGGCCAGCCCACATACACTCCAGGCCACTCCCGGACAGCCCAAACACACACTCCAGGCCACTCCCGGCTAGCCCACAAACACAGTCCAGGCCACTCCCGGCCAGCCCACACACACTCTCCAGGCCAGGCCACTCCCGGCCAGCCCACACACACTCTCCAGGCCACTCCCGGCCAGCCCACACACAAACTCCAGGCCACTCCCGACCAGCCTACACACACACTGCAGCCCACTCACGGCCAGCCCACACAAACACTCCAGGCCACTCCCGGCCAGCCCACACAAACACTCCAGGCCACTCCCGGCCAGCCCACACACACACTCCAGGCCACTCCCGGCCCACACACACACTCCAGGCCACTCCCGGCCAGCCCACACACACACTCCCTGCCATCCCACACACACACTCCAGGCCACTCCCGATCAGCCCACACACACGCACTCCAGGCCACTCCCGGCCAGCCCACACACACACTCCAGGCCACTCCCGATCAGCCCACACACACGCACTCCAGGCCACTCCCGGCCTACACACACACACTCCAGGGCACTCCCGGCCAGCCCACACACACTCTCCAGGCCACTCCCGGCCAGCCCACACACACACTCCAGCCCACTCCCGGCCAGCCCACACACACACTCCAGGCCACTCCCGGCCAGCCCAAACACACACTCCAGGCCAGGCCACTCCCGGCCAGCCCACACACACACTCCAGGCCACTCCCGGCCAGCCCACACACACACTCCAGGCCAGGCCACTCCCGGCCAGCCCACACAAATACTCCAGGCCACTCCAAGCCAGCCCACACACACACTCCAGGCCACTCCCGGCCAGCCCACACACACACTCCAGGCCACACCCGGCCTGCCCTCACACACACTCCCGGCCACTCACGGCCAGCCCACACTCACACTCCAGGCCACTCCCGGCCAGCCCACACTCACACTCCCGGCCAGCCCACACACACACTCCAGGCCACTCACGGCCAGCCCACACTCACACTCCAGGCCACGCCCGGCCAGCCCACACACACACTCCAGGCCATTTCCGGCCAGCCCACACACACACTCCAGGCCACTCCCGACCAGCCCACACACACACTCCAGGCCAATCCCGGCCAGCCCACACACACACTCCAGGCCACTCCCGGCCCACACACACACTCAAGGCCACTCCCGGCCAGCCCACACACACACTCCAGTCCACTCCCGGCCAGCCCACACACACACTCCAGGCCACTCCCGGCCAGCCCACACACACACCCCCGGCCACTCCCGGCCAGCCCACACAGACACTCCAGGCCACTCCCTGCCAGCCCACACACACACTCCAGGCCACTTCCGGCCAGCCCACACACACACTCCAGGCCACTCCCAGCCAGCCCACACACACTCCAGGCCACTCCCGGACAGCCCACACACACACTCCAGGCCACTCCCGGCCAGCCCACACACACACTCCAAGCCACTCCCGCCCAGCCCACACACACACTCCAGGTCACTCCCGGCCAGCCCACACACACACTCCAGGCCACTCCCGGCCAGCCCACACACACACTCCAAGCCAGGACACTCCCGGCCAGCCCACACACACACTCCAGGCCACTCCCGGCCAGCCCACACACACACTCCAGGCCACTCCCGGCCAGCCACCACACAGACTAAAGTCCACTCCCGGCCAGCCCACACACACACTCCAGGTCACTCCCGGCAGCCCTCACTCACACTCCAGGCCACTCCCGGCCAGCCCACACACACACTCTAGGTCACTCCCGGCCAGCCCACACACACGCTCCGGGCCACCCCCGGCCAGCCCACACACACACATTCCCGGCCAGCCCACACTCACACTCCAGGCCACTCCCGGCCAGCCCACACACACACTCCAGGCCAGGCCACTCCCGGACAGCCCACACTCACACTCCAGGCCACTCCCGGCCAGCCCACACACACACTCCAGGCCACTCCCGGCCAGCACACACACACACTCTAGGTCACTCCCGGCCAGCCCACACACACACTCCAGGCCACTCACGGCGCACACACACTCCAGGCCACTCCCGGCCAGCCCACACACACACTCCAGGCCAGTCCTGGCCAGCCCACACACACACTCCAGGCCAGTCCCAGCCCACACACACACTCCAGGCCACTCCCGGCCCACACACACACTCCAGGCCACTCCCGGCCAGCCCACACACACATCCAGGCCAGTCCCGGCCCACACACACACTCCAGGCCACTCCCGGCCAGCCCACACACACACTCCAGTCCACTCTCGGCCAGCCCACACACACACTCCAGGCCACTCCCGGCCAGCCCACACCCACACTCCAGGTCACTCCCGGCCAGGCCACACTCACACTCCAGGCCACTCCCGGACAGCCAACAAACACTCCAGGCCACTCCCGGACAGCCCACACACACACTCCAGGCCACTCCCCGCTAGCCCACAAACACAGTCCAGGCCACTCCCGGCCAGCCCACACTCACACTCCAGGACACTCCCGGCCAGCCCACACACAAACTCCAGGCCACTCCCGACCAGCCCACACACAAACTCCAGGCCACTCCCGACCAGCCTAGACACACACTCCAGCCCACTCCCGGCCAGCCCACACAAACACTCCAGGCCACTCCCGGCCAGCCCACACAAACACTCCAGGCCACTCCCGATCAGCCCAAACACACACTCCAGGCCACTCACGGCCAGCCCACACACACACTCCAGGCCACTCCCGATCAGCCCACACACACGCACTCCAGGCCACTCCCGGCCTACACACACACTCCAGCCCACTCCCGGCCAGCCCACACACACACTCCAGGCCACTCCCGGCCAGCCCACACACACTCTCCAGGCCACTCACGGCCAGCCCACACTCACACTCCAGTCCACTCCCGGCCAGCCCACACACACACTCCAGGCCACTCCCGATCAGCCCACACACACGCACTCCAGGCCACTCCCGGCCTACACACACACTCCAGCCCACTCCCGGCCAGCCCACACACACACTCCAGGCCAGGCCTCTCCCGGCCAGCCCACACACAGACTCCAGGCCAGGCCACTCCCAGCCAGCCCACACACACACTCCAGGCCACTCCCGGCCAGCCCACACACACCCGGCCACTCCCGGCCAGCCCACACACACACTCCAGGCCACTCCCGGCCAGCCCACACACACACTCCAGGCCAGGCCACTCCCGGCCAGCCCACACACACTCCAGGCCACTCCCGGCCAGCCCACACACACACTCCAGGCCACTCCCGGCCAGCCCACGCACACACTCCAGGGCACTCCCGGCCAGCCCACACACACACTCCAGGCCAGGCCACTCCCGGCCAGCCCACACAAACACTCCAGGCCACTCCCGGCCAGCCCACACACACACTCCAGGCCACTCGCGGCCAGCCCACACACACACTCCAGGCCACTCCCGGCCAGCCCACACACACACTCCAGGCCACTCCCGGCCAGCCCACACACACACTGCAGGCCACTCCCGGCCAGCCCACACACACACTCCAATCACTCCCGGCCATCCCACACACACACTCCAGGCCACTCCCCACCAGCCCACACACACACTCCAGGCCACTCCCGGCCAGCCCACACACACACTCCAATCACTCCCGACCAGCCCACACACACACTCCAGGCCACTCCCGGCCAGCCCACACACACACTCCAGGCCACTCCCGGCCAGCCCACACTCACACTCCAGGCCACTCCCGGCCAGCCCACACACACACTCCAGGCTACTCCCGGCCAGCCCACACACACACTCCAGGCCACTCCCGGGTAGCCCACACACACACTCCCGGCCACTCCCGGCCAGCCCACACACACACTCCAGTCCACTCCCGGCCCACACACACACTCAAGGCCACACCCGGCCAGCCCACACACACACTCCAGGCCACTCCCGGCCCACACACACACTCCAGGCCACTCCCGGCCAGCCCACACACACACTCCAGGCCACTCCCGGCCAGCCCACACACACACTCCAGGACACTCCCGGCCAGCCTTCACACACACTCCCGGCCAGCCCACACACACACTCCAGGCCACTCCCGGCCAGCCCACACACACTCCAGGCCACTCCCGGCCAGTCCACAAACACACTCCAGGCCACTCCCGTCCAGCCCACACACACACTCCAGGCTAGGCCACTCCCGGCCAGCCCACACACACACTCCCGGCCAGCCCACACACAGACTCCAGGCCACTCCCGGCCAGCCCACACACACACTCCAGGCCACTCCCGGCCAGCCCACACAAACACTCCAGGCCTCTCCCGGCCAGCCAACACACACTCCCGGCCACTCCCGGCCATCCCACACACACACTCCAGGCCACTCCCGGCCAGCCCACACACACACTCCAGGCCACTCCCGGCCAGCCCACACACACACTCCAGGCCACTCCCGGCCAGCCCACACACACACTCCAGGCCACTCCCGGCCAGCCCACACACACACTCCAGGCCACTCCCGGCCAGCCCACACACACACTCCAGGCCACTCCCGGCCAGCCCACACACACACTCCAGGCCACTCCCGGCCAGCCCACACACACACTCCAGGCCACTCCCGGCCAGCCCACACACACACTCCGGGCCACTCCCGGCCAGCCCACACACACTCCAGGCCACTCCCGGCCAGCCCACACACACACTCCAGGCCACTCCCGGCCAGCCCACACACACACTCCAGGCCACTCCCGTCCGGCCCACACACACACTCCCGGCCAGCCCACTCACATACTCCAGGCCACTCCCGGCCAGCCCACACACACACTCCAGGCCACTCCCGGCCAGCCCACACACACTCTCCAGGCCACTCCCGGCCAGCCCACACACACACTCCAGGCCACTCCCGGCCAGCCCACACAAACACTCCAGGCGACTCCCGGCCAGCCCACACACACACTCCAGGCCATTCCCGGCCAGCCCACACACACACTCCAGGCCACTCCCGATCAGCCCACACAGACACTCCAGGCCACTCCCGACCAGCCCACACACACACTCCCGGCCACTCCCGGCCAGACAACACACACACCCCAGGCCACTCCCGGCCAGCCCACACACACACTCCATGCCACTCCCGGCCAGCCCAGACACACACTCCAGTCCACTCCCGGCCAGCCCACACGCACACTCCAGTCCACTCCCGGCCAGCCCACACACACACTCCAGGCCAATCCCGGCCATCCCACACACACACTCCAGGCCACTCCAGGCCAGCCCACACACACGCTCCAGGCCACTCCCGGCCAGCCCACACACACACTCCAAGCCACTGCCGGCCAGCCCACACAGACACTCCAGGCCACTCCCTGCCAGCCCACACACACACTCCAGGCCACTCCCGGCCAGCCCACACACACACTCCAGGCCACTCGCGGCCAGCCCACACACACACTCCAGGCCACTCCCGGCCAGCCCACACACACACTCCAGGCCACTCCCGGCCAGCCCACACACACACTGCAGGCCACTCCCGGCCAGCCCACACACACACTCCAATCACTCCCGGCCATCCCACACACACACTCCAGGCCACTCCCCACCAGCCCACACACACACTCCAGGCCACTCCCGGCCAGCCCACACACACACTCCAATCACTCCCGACCAGCCCACACACACACTCCAGGCCACTCCCGGCCAGCCCACACACACACTCCAGGCCACTCCCGGCCAGCCCACACTCACACTCCAGGCCACTCCCGGCCAGCCCACACACACACTGCAGGCCACTCCCGGCCAGCCCACACACACACTCCAATCACTCCCGGCCATCCCACACACACACTCCAGGCCACTCCCCACCAGCCCACACACACACTCCAGTCCACTCCCGGCCCACACACACACTCAAGGCCACACCCGGCCAGCCCACACACACACTCCAGGCCACTCCCGGCCCACACACACACTCCAGGCCACTCCCGGCCAGCCCACACACACACTCCAGGCCACTCCCGGCCAGCCCACACACACACTCCAGGACACTCCCGGCCAGCCTTCACACACACTCCCGGCCAGCCCACACACACACTCCAGGCCACTCCCGGCCAGCCCACACACACTCCAGGCCACTCCCGGCCAGTCCACAAACACACTCCAGGCCACTCCCGTCCAGCCAACACACACACTCCAGGCTAGGCCACTCCCGGCCAGCCCACACACACACTCCCGGCCAGCCCACACACACACTCCAGGCCACTCCCGGCCAGCCCACACACACACTCCAGGCCACTCCCGGCCAGCCCACACAAACACTCCAGGCCTCTCCCGGCCAGCCAACACACACTCCCGGCCACTCCCGGCCATCCCACACACACACTCCAGGCCACTCCCGGCCAGCCCACACACACACTCCAGGCCACTCCCGGCCAGCCCACACACACACTCCAGGCCACTCCCGGCCAGCCCACACACACACTCCAGGCCACTCCCGGCCAGCCCACACACACACTCCAGGCCACTCCCGGCCAGCCCACAAACACACTCCAGGCCACTCCCGGCCAGCCCACACACACACTCCAGGCCACTCCCGGCCAGCCCACACACACACTCCAGGCCACTCCCGGCCAGCCCACACACACACTCCAGGCCACTCCCGGCCAGCCCACACACACTCCAGGCCACTCCCGGCCAGCCCACACACACACTCCAGGCCACTCCCGGCCAGCCCACACACACACTCCAGGCCACTCCCGGCCAGCCCACACACACTCTCCAGGCCACTCCCGGCCAGCCCACACACACACTCCAGGCCACTCCCGGCCAGCCCACACAAACACCAGGCGACTCCCGGCCAGCCCACACACACACTCCAGGCCATTCCCGGCCAGCCCACACACACACTCCAGGCCACTCCCGATCAGCCCACACAGACACCCCAGGCCACTCCCGACCAGCCCACACACACACTCCCGGCCACTCCCGGCCAGACAACACACACACACCCCAGGCCACTCCCGGCCAGCCCACACACACACTCCACGCCACTCCCGGCCAGCCCAGACACACAGTCCAGTCCACTCCCGGCCAGCCCACACGCACACTCCAGTCCACTCCCGGCCAGCCCACACACACACTCCAGGCCAATCCCGGCCATCCCACACACACACTCCAGGCCACTCCAGGCCAGCCCACACACACGCTCCAGGCCACTCCCGGCCAGCCCACACACACACTCCAGGCCACTGCCGGCCAGCCCACACAGACACTCCAGGCCACTCCCTGCCAGCCCACACACACACTCCAGGCCACTCCCGGCCAGCCCATACACACACTCCAGGCCACTCCCGGCCTGCCCACACACAAACTCCAGGCCACTCCCAGCCAGCCCACACACACTCCAGGCCACTCCCGGACAGCCCACACACACACTCCAGGCCACTCCCGGCCAGCCCACACACACACTCCAAGCCACTCCCGCCCAGCCCACACACACACTCCAGGTCACTCCCGGCCAGCCCACACACACACTCCAGGCCACTCCCGGCCAGCCCACACACACACTCCAAGCCAGGACACTCCCGGCCAGCCCACACACACACTCCAGGCCACTCCCGGCCAGCCCACACACACACACCAGGCCACTCCCGGCCAGCCACCACACAGACTAAAGTCCACTCCCGGCCAGCCCACACACACACTCCAGGCCACTCCCGGCCAGCCCACACACACACTCCAGGCCACTCCCGGCCAGCCCACACACTCCAGGCCACTCCCGGACAGCCCACACACACACTCCAGGCCACTCCCGGCCAGCCCACACACACACTCCATGCCACTCCCGGCCAGCCCAGACACACACTCCAGTCCACTCCCGGCCAGCCCACACGCACACTCCAGTCCACTCCCGGCCAGCCCACACACACACTCCAGGCCAATCCCGGCCATCCCACACACACACTCCAGGCCACTCCAGGCCAGCCCACACACACGCTCCAGGCCACTCCCGGCCAGCCCACACACACACTCCAAGCCACTGCCGGCCAGCCCACACAGACACTCCAGGCCACTCCCTGCCAGCCCACACACACACTCCAGGCCACTCCCGGCCAGCCCACACACACACTCCAGGCCACTCGCGGCCAGCCCACACACACACTCCAGGCCACTCCCGGCCAGCCCACACACACACTCCAGGCCACTCCCGGCCAGCCCACACACACACTGCAGGCCACTCCCGGCCAGCCCACACACACACTCCAATCACTCCCGGCCATCCCACACACACACTCCAGGCCACTCCCCACCAGCCCACACACACACTCCAGGCCACTCCCGGCCAGCCCACACACACACTCCAATCACTCCCGACCAGCCCACACACACACTCCAGGCCACTCCCGGCCAGCCCACACACACACTCCAGGCCACTCCCGGCCAGCCCACACTCACACTCCAGGCCACTCCCGGCCAGCCCACACACACACTGCAGGCCACTCCCGGCCAGCCCACACACACACTCCAATCACTCCCGGCCATCCCACACACACACTCCAGGCCACTCCCCACCAGCCCACACACACACTCCAGGCCACTCCCGGTCAGCCCACACACACACTCCAATCACTCCCGACCAGCCCACACACACACTCCAGGCCACTCCCGGCCAGCCCACACACACACTCCAGGCCACTCCCGGCCAGCCCACACTCACACTCCAGGCCACTCCCGGCCAGCCCACACACACACTCCAGGCCACTCCCGGCCAGCCCACACACACACTCCAGGCCACTCCCGGGTAGCCCACACACACACTCCCGGCCACTCCCGGCCAGCCCACACACACACTCCAGTCCACTCCCGGCCCACACACACACTCAAGGCCACACCCGGCCAGCCCACACACACACTCCAGGCCACTCCCGGCCCACACACACACTCCAGGCCACTCCCGGCCAGCCCACACACACACTCCAGGCCACTCCCGGCCAGCCCACACACACACTCCAGGACACTCCCGGCCAGCCTTCACACACACTCCCGGCCAGCCCACACACACACTCCAGGCCACTCCCGGCCAGCCCACACACACTCCAGGCCACTCCCGGCCAGTCCACAAACACACTCCAGGCCACTCCCGTCCAGCCCACACACACACTCCAGGCTAGGCCACTCCCGGCCAGCCCACACACACACTCCCGGCCAGCCCACACACACACTCCAGGCCACTCCCGGCCAGCCCACACACACACTCCAGGCCACTCCCGGCCAGCCCACACAAACACTCCAGGCCTCTCCCGGCCAGCCAACACACACTCCCGGCCACTCCCGGCCATCCCACACACACACTCCAGGCCACTCCCGGCCAGCCCACACACACACTCCAGGCCACTCCCGGCCAGCCCACACACACACTCCAGGCCACTCCCGGCCAGCCCACACACACACTCCAGGCCACTCCCGGCCAGCCCACACACACACTCCAGGCCACTCCCGGCCAGCCGACACACACACTCCAGGCCACTCCCGGCCAGCCCACACACACACTCGAGGCCACTCCCGGCCAGCCCACACACACACTCCAGGCCACTCCCGGCCAGCCCACACACACACTCCAGGCCACTCCCGGCCAGCCCACACACACTCCAGGCCACTCCCGGCCAGCCCACACACACACTCCAGGCCACTCCCGGCCAGCCCACACACACACTCCAGGCCACTCCCGTCCGGCCCACACACACACTCCCGGCCAGCCCACTCACATACTCCAGGCCACTCCCGGCCAGCCCACACACACACTCCAGGCCACTCCCGGCCAGCCCACACACACTCTCCAGGCCACTCCCGGCCAGCCCACACACACACTCCAGGCCACTCCCGGCCAGCCCACACAAACACTCCAGGCGACTCCCGGCCAGCCCACACACACACTCCAGGCCATTCCCGGCCAGCCCACACACACACTCCAGGCCACTCCCGATCAGCCCACACAGACACTCCAGGCCACTCCCGACCAGCCCACACACACACTCCCGGCCACTCCCGGCCAGACAACACACACACCCCAGGCCACTCCCGGCCAGCCCACACACACACTCCACGCCACTCCCGGCCAGCCCAGACACACACTCCAGTCCACTCCCGGCCAACCCACACGCACACTCCAGTCCACT
Source organism: Scyliorhinus torazame (assembly GCF_047496885.1). Lineage (NCBI taxonomy): Eukaryota > Metazoa > Chordata > Chondrichthyes > Carcharhiniformes > Scyliorhinidae > Scyliorhinus > Scyliorhinus torazame. Next base: position 74,687 of record NW_027307835.1, read on the forward strand.
CCCGGCCAGCCCACACACACACTCCAGGCCAATCCCGGCCATCCCACACACACACTCCAGGCCACTCCAGGCCAGCCCACACACACGCTCCAGGCCACTCCCGGCCAGCCCACACACACACTCCAAGCCACTGCCGGCCAGCCCACACAGACACTCCAGGCCACTCCCTGCCAGCCCACACACACACTCCAGGCCACTCCCGGCCAGCCCACACACACACTCCAGGCCACTCGCGGCCAGCCCACACACACACTCCAGGCCACTCCCGGCCAGCCCACACACACACTCCAGGCCACTCCCGGCCAGCCCACACACACACTGCAGGCCACTCCCGGCCAGCCCACACACACACTCCAATCACTCCCGGCCATCCCACACACACACTCCAGGCCACTCCCCACCAGCCCACACACACACTCCGGCCACTCCCGGCCAGCCCACACACACACTCCAATCACTCCCGACCAGCCCACACACACACTGCAGGCCACTCCCGGCCAGCCCACACACACACTCCAGGCCACTCCCGGCCAGCCCACACTCACACTCCAGGCCACTCCCGGCCAGCCCACACACACACTCCAGGCCACTACCGGCCAGCCCACACACACACTCCAGGCCACTCCCGGGTAGCCCACACACACACTCCCGGCCACTCCCGGCCAGCCCACACACACACTCCAGTCCACTCCCGGCCCACACACACACTCAAGGCCACACCCGGCCAGCCCACACACACACTCCAGGCCACTCCCGGCCCACACACACACTCCAGGCCACTCCCGGCCAGCCCACACACACACTCCAGGCCACTCCCGGCCAGCCCACACACACACTCCAGGACACTCCCGGCCAGCCTTCACACACACTCCCGGCCAGCCCACACACACACTCCAGGCCACTCCCGGCCAGCCCACACACACTCCAGGCCACTCCCGGCCAGTCCACAAACACACTCCAGGCCACTCCCGTCCAGCCCACACACACACTCCAGGCTAGGCCACTCCCGGCCAGCCCACACACACACTCCCGGCCAGCCCACACACACACTCCAGGCCACTCCCGGCCAGCCCACACACACACTCCAGGCCACTCCCGGCCAGCCCACACAAACACTCCAGGCCTCTCCCGGCCAGCCAACACACACTCCCGGCCACTCCCGGCCATCCCACACACACACTCCAGGCCACTCCCGGCCAGCCCACACACACACTCCAGGCCACTCCCGGCCAGCCCACACACACACTCCAGGCCACTCCCGGCCAGCCCACACACACACTCCAGGCCACTCCCGGCCAGCCCACACACACACTCCAGGCCACTCCCGGCCAGCCCACACACACACTCCAGGCCACTCCCGGCCAGCCCACACACACACTCCAGGCCACTCCCGGCCAGCCCACACACACACTCCAGGCCACTCCCGGCCAGCCCACACACACACTCCAGGCCACTCCCGGCCAGCCCACACACACTCCAGGCCACTCCCGGCCAGCCCACACACACACTCCAGGCCACTCCCGGCCAGCCCACACACACACTCCAGGCCACTCCCGGCCAGCCCACACACACTCTCCAGGCCACTCCCGGCCAGCCCACACACACACTCCAGGCCACTCCCGGCCAGCCCACACAAACACTCCAGGCGACTCCCGGCCAGCCCACACACACACTCCAGGCCATTCCCGGCCAGCCCACACACACACTCCAGGCCACTCCCGATCAGCCCACACAGACACTCCAGGCCACTCCCGACCAGCCCACACACACACTCCCGGCCACTCCCGGCCAGACAACACACACACACCCCAGGCCACTCCCGGCCAGCCCACACACACACTCCACGCCACTCCCGGCCAGCCCAGACACACACTCCAGTCCACTCCCGGCCAGCCCACACGCACACTCCAGTCCACTCCCGGCCAGCCCACACATACACTCCAGGCCAATCCCGGCCATCCCACACACACACTCCAGGCCACTCCAGGCCAGCCCACACACACGCTCCAGGCCACTCCCGGCCAGCCCACACACACACTCCAGGCCACTGCCGGCCAGCCCACACAGACACTCCAGGCCACTCCCTGCCAGCCCACACACACACTCCAGGCCACTCCCGGCCAGCCCATACACACACTCCAGGCCACTCCCGGCCAGCCCACACACAAACTCCAGGCCACTCCCAGCCAGCCCACACACACTCCAGGCCACTACCGGACAGCCCACACACACACTCCAGGCCACTCCCGGCCAGCCCACACACACACTCCAAGCCACTCCCGCCCAGCCCACACACACACTCCAGGTCACTCCCGGCCAGCCCACACACACACTCCAGGCCACTCCCGGCCAGCCCACACACACACTCCAAGCCAGGACACTCCCGGCCAGCCCACACACACACTCCAGGCCACTCCCGGCCAGCCCACACACACACACCAGGCCACTCCCGGCCAGCCACCACACAGACTAAAGTCCACTCCCGGCCAGCCCACACACACACTCCAGGCCACTCCCGGCCAGCCCACACACACACTCCAGGCCACTCCCGGCCAGCCCACACACTCCAGGCCACTCCCGGACAGCCCACACACACACTCCAGGCCACTCCCGGCTAGCCCACAAACACAGTCCAGGCCACTCCCGGCCAGCCCACACACACTCTCCAGGCCAGGCCACTCCCGGCCAGCCCACACACACACTCCAGGCCACTCCCGGCCCACACACACACTCCAGGCCACTCCCGGCCAGCCCACACACACACTCCAGGCCACTCCCGGCCAGCCCACACACACACTCCAGGACACTCCCGGCCAGCCCACACACACACTCCCGGCCAGCCCACACACACACTCCAGGCCACTCCCGGCCAGCCCACACACACTCCAGGCCACTCCCGGCCAGTCCACACACACACTCCAGGCCACTCCCGGCCAGCCCACACACACACTCCAGGCTAGGCCACTCCCGGCCAGCCCACACACACACTCCCGGCCAGCCCACACACACACTCCAGGCCACTCCCGGCCAGCCCACACACACACTCCAGGCCACTCCCGGCCAGCCCACACAAACACTCCAGGCCTCTCCCGGCCAGCCAACACACACTCCCGGCCACTCCCGGCCAGCCCACACACACACTCCAGGCCACTCCCGGCCAGCCCACACACACACTCCAGGCCAGGCCTCTCCCGGCCAGCCCACACACAGACTCCAGGCCAGGCCACTCCCAGCCAGCCCACACACACACTCCAGGCCACTCCCGGCCAGCCCACACACACCCGGCCACTCCCGGCCAGCCCACACACACACTCCAGGCCACTCCCGGCCAGCCCACACACACACTCCAGGCCAGGCCACTCCCGGCCAGCCCACACACACTCCAGGCCACTCCCGGCCAGCCCACACACACACTCCAGGCCACTCCCGGCCAGCCCACGCACACACTCCAGGCCACTCCCGGCCAGCCCACACACACACTCCAGGCCAGGCCACTCCCGGCCAGCCCACACAAACACTCCAGGCCACTCCCGGCCAGCCCACACACACACTCCAGGCCACTCGCGGCCAGCCCACACACACACTCCAGGCCACTCCCGGCCAGCCCACACACACACTCCAGGCCACTCCCGGCCAGCCCACACACACATTGCAGGCCACTCCCGGCCAGCCCACACACACTCCAATCACTCCCGGCCATCCCACACACACACTCCAGGCTACTCCCCACCAGCCCACACACACACTCCAGGCCACTCCCGGCCAGCCCACACACACACTCCAATCACTCCCGACCAGCCCACACACAAACTCCAGGCCACTCCCGGCCAGCCCACACACACACTCCAGGCCACTCCCGGCCAGCCCACAATCACACTCCAGGCCACTCCCGGCCAGCCCACACACACACTCCAGGCCACTCCCGGCCAGCCCACACACACACTCCAGGCCACTCCCGGGTAGCCCACACACACACTCCCGGCCACTCCCGGCCAGCCCACACACACACTCCAGTCCACTCCCGGCCCACACACACACTCAAGGCCACACCCGGCCAGCCCACACACACACTCCAGGCCACTCCCGGCCCACACACACACTCCAGGACACTCCCGGCCAGCCCACACACACACTCCAGGCCACTCCCGGCCAGCCCACACACACACTCCAGGACACTCCCGGCCAGCCCACACACACACTCCCGGCCAGCCCACACACACACTCCAGGCCACTCCCGGCCAGCCCACACACACTCCAGGCCACTCCCGGCCAGTCCACACACACACTCCAGGCCACTCCCGGCCAGCCCACACACACACTCCAGGCTAGGCCACTCCCGGCCAGCCCACACACACACTCCCGGCCAGCCCACACACACACTCCAGGCCACTCCCGGCCAGCCCACACACACACTCCAGGCCACTCCCGGCCAGCCCACACAAACACTCCAGGCCTCTCCCGGCCAGCCAACACACACTCCCGGCCACTCCCGGCCATCCCACACACACACTCCAGGCCACTCCCGGCCAGCCCACACACACACTCCAGGCCACTCCCGGCCAGCCCACACACACACTCCAGGCCACTCCCGGCCAGCCCACACACACACTCCAGACCACTCCCGGCCAGCACACACACACACTCCAGGCCACTCCCGGCCAGCCCACACATACACTCCAGGCCACTCCCGGCCAGCCCACACACACACTCCAGGCCACTCCCGGCCAGCCCACACACACACTCCAGGCCACTCCCGGCCAGCCCACACACACACTACAGGCCACTCCCGGCCAGCCCACACACACTCCAGGCCACACCCGGCCAGCCCACACACACACTCCAGGCCACTCCCGGCCAGCCCACACACACACTCCAGGCCACTCCCGTCCGGCCCACACACACACTCCCGGCCAGCCCACTCACATACTCCAGGCCACTCCCGGCCAGCCCACACACACACTCCAGGCCACTCCCGGCCAGCCCACACACACTCTCCAGGCCACTCCCGGCCAGCCCACACACACACTCCAGGCCATTCCCGGCCAGCCCACACACACACTCCAGGCCACTCCCGATCAGCCCACACAGACACTCCAGGCCACTCCCGACCAGCCCACACACACACTCCCGGCCACTCCCGGCCAGACAACACACACACCCCAGGCCACTCCCGGCCAGCCCACACACACACTCCACGCCACTCCCGGCCAGCCCAGACACACACTCCAGTCCACTCCCGGCCAGCCCACACGCACACTCCAGTCCACTCCCGGCCAGCCCACACACACACTCCAGGCCAATCCCGGCCATCCCACACACACACTCCAGGCCACTCCAGGCCAGCCCACACACACGCTCCAGGCCACTCCCGGCCAGCCCACACACACGCTCCAGGCCACTCCCGGCCAGCCCACACACACTCCAGGCCACTCCCGGACAGCCCACACACACACTCCAGGCCACTCCCGATCAGCCCACACACACGCACTCCAGGCCACTCCCGGCCTACACACACACACTCCAGGGCACTCCCGGCCAGCCCACACACACTCTCCAGGCCACTCCCGGCCAGCCCACACACACACTCCTGCCCACTCCCGGCCAGCCCACACACACACTCCAGGCCACTCCCGGCCAGCCCAAACACACACTCCAGGCCAGGCCACTCCCGGCCAGCCCACACACACACTCCAGGCCACTCCCGGCCAGCCCACACACACACTCCAGGCCAGGCCACTCCCGGCCAGCCCACACAAACACTCCAGGCCACTCCCGACCAGCCCACACACACACTCCAGGCCACTCCCGGCCAGCCCACACACACACTCCAGGCCACACCCGGCCTGCCCTCACACACACTCCCGGCCACTCACGGCCAGCCCACACTCACACTCCAGGCCACTCCCGGCCAGCCCACACTCACACTCCCGGCCAGCCCACACACACACTCCAGGCCACTCACGGCCAGCCCACACTCACACTCCAGGCCACGCCCGGCCAGCCCACACACACACTCCAGGCCATTTCCGGCCAGCCCACACACACACTCCAGGCCACTCCCGACCAGCCCACACACACACTCCAGGCCAATCCCGGCCAGCCCACACACACACTCCAGGCCACTCCCGGCCCACACACACACTCAAGGCCACTCCCGGCCAGCCCACACACACACTCCAGTCCACTCCCGGCCAGCCCACACACACACTCCAGGCCACTCCCGGCCAGCCCACACACACACCCCCGGCCACTCCCGGCCAGCCCACACAGACACTCCAGGCCACTCCCTGCCAGCCCACACACACACTCCAGGCCACTCCCGGCCAGCCCACACACACACTCCAGGCCACTCCCAGCCAGCCCACACACACTCCAGGCCACTCCCGGACAGCCCACACACACACTCCAGGCCACTCCCGGCCAGCCCACACACACACTCCAAGCCACTCCCGCCCAGCCCACACACACACTCCAGGTCACTCCCGGCCAGCCCACACACACACTCCAGGCCACTCCCGGCCAGCCCACACACACACTCCAAGCCAGGACACTCCCGGCCAGCCCACACACACACTCCAGGCCACTCCCGGCCAGCCCACACACACACTCCAGGCCACTCCCGGCCAGCCACCACACAGACTAAAGTCCACTCCCGGCCAGCCCACACACACACTCCAGGTCACTCCCGGCAGCCCACACTCACACTCCAGGCCACTCCCGGCCAGCCCACACACACACTCTAGGTCACTCCCGGCCAGCCCACACACACGCTCCGGGCCACCCCCGGCCAGCCCACACACACACATTCCCGGCCAGCCCACACTCACACTCCAGGCCACTCCCGGCCAGCCCACACACACACTCCAGGCCAGGCCACTCCCGGACAGCCCACACTCACACTCCAGGCTACTCCCGGCCAGCCCACACACACACTCCAGGCCACTCCCGGCCAGCACACACACACACTCTAGGTCACTCCCGGCCAGCCCACACACACACTCCAGGCCACTCCCGGCCCACACACACACTCCAGGCCACTCCCGGCCAGCCCACAAACACACTCCAGGCCACTCCCGGCGCACACACACTCCAGGCCACTCCCGGCCAGCCCACACACACACTCCAGGCCAGTCCTGGCCAGCCCACACACACACTCCAGGCCAGTCCCAGCCCACACACACACTCCAGGCCACTCCCGGCCCACACACACACTCCAGGCCACTCCCGGCCAGCCCACACACATACTCCAGGCCAGTCCCGGCCCACACACACACTCCAGGCCACTCCCGGCCAGCCCACACACACACTCCAGGCCACTCCCGGCCAGCCCACACACACACTCCAGGCCACTCCCGGCCAGCCCACACACACACTCCAGGCCACTCCCGGCCAGCCACCACACAGACTAAAGTCCACTCCCGGCCAGCCCACACACACACACTCCAGGTCACTCCCGGCAGCCCACACTCACACTCCAGGCCACTCCCGGCCAGCCCACACACACACTCTAGGTCACTCCCGGCCAGCCCACACACACGCTCCGGGCCACCCCCGGCCAGCCCACACACACACATTCCCGGCCAGCCCACACTCACACTCCAGACCACTCCCGGCCAGCCCACACACACACTCCAGGCCAGGCCACTCCCGGACAGCCCACACTCACACTCCAGGCTACTCCCGGCCAGCCCACACACACACTCCAGGCCACTCCCGGCCAGCACACACACACACTCTAGGTCACTCCCGGCCAGCCCACACACACACTCCAGGCCACTCCCGGCCCACACACACACTCCAGGCCACTCCCGGCCAGCCCACAAACACACTCCAGGCCACTCCCGGCGCACACACACTCCAGGCCACTCCCGGCCAGCCCACACACACACTCCAGGCCAGTCCTGGCCAGCCCACACACACACTCCAGGCCAGTCCCAGCCCACACACACACTCCAGGCCACTCCCGGCCCACACACACACTCCAGGCCACTCCCGGCCAGCCCACACACACACTCCAGGCCAGTCCCGGCCCACACACACACTCCAGGCCACTCCCGGCCAGCCCACACACACACTCCAGGCCACTCCCGGCCAGCCCATACGCACACTCCAGGCCACTCCCGGCCAGCCCACACCCACACTCCAGGTCACTCCCGGCCAGGCCACACTCACACTCCAGGCCACTCCCGGCCAGCCCACACACACTCCAGGCCACTCCCGGACAGCCCACACACACACTCCAGGCCACTCCCCGCTAGCCCACAAACACAGTCCAGGCCACTCCCGGCCAGCCCACACTCACACTCCAGGACACTCCCGGCCAGCCCACACACAAACTCCAGGCCACTCCCGACCAGCCCACACACAAACTCCAGGCCACTCCCGACCAGCCTACACACACACTCCAGCCCACTCCCGGCCAGCCCACACAAACACTCCAGGCCACTCCCGGCCAGCCCACACAAACACTCCAGGCCACTCCCGATCAGCCCACACACACACACTCCAGGCCACTCACGGCCAGCCCACACACACACTCCAGGCCACTCCCGATCAGCCCACACACACGCACTCCAGGCCACTCCCGGCCTACACACACACTCCAGCCCACTCCCGGCCAGCCCACACTCACACTCCAGCCCACTCCCGGCCAGCCCACACACACACTCCAGGCCACTCCCGATCAGCCCACACACACGCACTCCAGGCCACTCCCGGCCTACACACACACTCCAGCCCACTCCCGGCCAGCCCACACACACACTCCAGGCCAGGCCTCTCCCGGCCAGCCCACACACAGACTCCAGGCCAGGCCACTCCCAGCCAGCCCACACACACACTCCAGGCCACTCCCGGCCAGCCCACACACACCCGGCCACTCCCGGCCAGCCCACACACACACTCCAGGCCACTCCCGGCCAGCCCACACACACACTCCAGGCCAGGCCACTCCCGGCCAGCCCACACACACTCCAGGCCACTCCCGGCCAGCCCACACACACACTCCAGGCCACTCCCGGCCAGCCCACGCACACACTCCAGGCCACTCCCGGCCAGCCCACACACACACTCCAGGCCAGGCCACTCCCGGCCAGCCCACACAAACACTCCAGGCCACTCCCGGCCAGCCCACACACACACTCCAGGCCACTCGCGGCCAGCCCACACACACACTCCAGGCCACTCCCGGCCAGCCCACACACAAACTCCAGGCCACTCCCGGCCAGCCCACACACACACTGCAGGCCACTCCCGGCCAGCCCACACACACACTCCAATCACTCCCGGCCATCCCACACACACACTCCAGGCCACTCCCCACCAGCCCACACACACACTCCAGGCCACTCCCGGCCAGCCCACACACACACTCCAATCACTCCCGACCAGCCCACACACACACTCCAGGCCACTCCCGGCCAGCCCACACACACACTCCAGGCCACTCCCGGCAAGCCCACACACACACTCCAGGCCACTCCCGACCATCCCACACACACTCCAGGCCACTCCCGGCCAGTCCACACACACACTCCAGGCCAGGCCACTCTCGGCCAGCCCACACACACACTCCAGGCCACTCCCGGCCAGTCGACACTCACACTCCAGGCCACTCCCGGCCAGTCCACACACACACTCCAGGCCAGGCCACTCCCGGCCATCCCACACACACACTCCAGACAACTCCCTGCCAGCCCACACACACACTCCAGGCCACTCCCGGCCATCCCACACACACACTCCAGGCCACTCCCGGCCAGTCCACAGACACACTCCAGGCCAGGCCACTCCCGGCCATCCCACACACACACTCCAGACAACCCCCGGCCAGCCCACACACACACTCCCGGCCAGCCCACACACACACTCCAGGCCACTCCCGGCCAGCCCACACACACACTCCCGGCCAGCCCACACACACACTCCAGGCCACTCCCGGCCAGCCCACACACACTCTCCAGGCCACTCACGGCCAGCCCACACTCACACTCCAGCCCACTCCCGGCCAGCCCACACACACACTCCAGGCCACTCCCGATCAGCCCACACACACGCACTCCAGGCCACTCCCGGCCTACACACACACTCCAGCCCACTCCCGGCCAGCCCACACACACACTCCAGGCCAGGCCTCTCCCGGCCAGCCCACACACAGACTCCAGGCCAGGCCACTCCCAGCCAGCCCACACACACACTCCAGGCCACTCCCGGCCAGCCCACACACACCCGGCCACTCCCGGCCAGCCCACACACACACTCCAGGCCACTCCCGGCCAGCCCACACACACACTCCAGGCCAGGCCACTCCCGGCCAGCCCACACACACTCCAGGCCACTCCCGGCCAGCCCACACACACACTCCAGGCCACTCCCGGCCAGCCCACGCACACACTCCAGGCCACTCCCGGCCAGCCCACACACACACTCCAGGCCAGGCCACTCCCGGCCAGCCCACACAAACACTCCAGGCCTCTCCCGGCCAGCCCACACACACACTCCAGGCCACTCGCGGCCAGCCCACACACACACTCCAGGCCACTCCCGGCCAGCCCACACACACACTCCAGGCCACTCCCGGCCAGCCCACACACACACTGCAGGCCACTCCCGGCCAGCCCACACACACACTCCAATCACTCCCGGCCATCCCACACACACACTCCAGGCCACTCCCCACCAGCCCACACACACACTCCAGGCCACTCCCGGCCAGCCCACACACACACTCCAATCACTCCCGACCAGCCCACACACACACTCCAGGCCACTCCCGGCCAGCCCACACACACACTCCAGGCCACTCCCGGCCAGCCCACACTCACACTCCAGGCCACTCCCGGCCAGCCCACACACACACTCCAGGCCACTCCCGGCCAGCCCACACACACACTCCAGGCCACTCCCGGGTAGCCCACACACACACTCCCGGCCACTCCTGGCCAGCCCACACACACACTCCAGTCCACTCCCGGCCCACACACACACACAAGGCCACACCCGGCCAGCCCACACACACACTCCAGGCCACTCCCGGCCCACACACACACTCCAGGACACTCCCGGCCAGCCTTCACACACACTCCCGGCCAGCCCACACACACACTCCAGGCCACTCCCGGCCAGCCCACACACACTCCAGGCCACTCCCGGCCAGTCCACAAACACACTCCAGGCCACTCCCGTCCAGCCCACACACACACTCCAGGCTAGGCCACTCCCGGCCAGCCCACACACACACTCCCGGCCAGCCCACACACACACTCCAGGCCACTCCCGGCCAGCCCACACACACACTCCAGGCCACTCCCGGCCAGCCCACACAAACACTCCAGGCCTCTCCCGGCCAGCCAACACACACTCCCGGCCACTCCCGGCCATCCCACACACACACTCCAGGCCACTCCCGGCCAGCCCACACACACACTCCAGGCCACTCCCGGCCAGCCCACACACACACTCCAGGCCACTCCCGGCCAGCCCACACACACACTCCAGGCCACTCCCGGCCAGCCCACACACACACTCCAGGCCACTCCCGGCCAGCCCACACACACACTCCAGGCCACTCCCGGCCAGCCCACACACACACTCCAGGCCACTCCCGGCCAGCCCACACACACACTCCAGGCCACTCCCGGCCAGCCCACACACACACTCCAGGCCACTCCCGGCCAGCCCACACACACTCCAGGCCACTCCCGGCCAGCCCACACACACACTCCAGGCCACTCCCGGCCAGCCCACACACACACTCCAGGCCACTCCCGTCCGGCCCACACACACACTCCCGGCCAGCCCACTCACATACTCCAGGCCACTCCCGGCCAGCCCACACACACACTCCAGGCCACTCCCGACCAGCCCACACACACACTCCAGGCCACTCCCGGCCAGCCCACACACACACTCCAGGCCACTCCCGGCCAGCCCACACTCACACTCCAGGCCACTCCCGGCCAGCCCACACACACACTCCAGGCCACTCCCGGCCAGCCCACACACACACTCCAGGCCACTCCCGGGTAGCCCACACACACACTCCCGGCCACTCCCGGCCAGCCCACACACACACTCCAGTCCACTCCCGGCCCACACACACACTCAAGGCCACACCCGGCCAGCCCACACACACACTCCAGGCCACTCCCGGCCCACACACACACTCCAGGCCACTCCCGGCCAGCCCACACACATACTCCAGGCCACTCCCGGCCAGCCCACACACACACTCCAGGACACTCCCGGCCAGCCTTCACACACACTCCCGGCCAGCCCACACACACACTCCAGGCCACTCCCGGCCAGCCCACACACACTCCAGGCCACTCCCGGCCAGTCCACAAACACACTCCAGGCCACTCCCGTCCAGCCCACACACACACTCCAGGCTAGGCCACTCCCGGCCAGCCCACACACACACTCCCGGCCAGCCCACACACACACTCCAGGCCACTCCCGGCCAGCCCACACACACACTCCAGGCCACTCCCGGCCAGCCCACACAAACACTCCAGGCCTCTCCCGGCCAGCCAACACACACTCCCGGCCACTCCCGGCCATCCCACACACACACTCCAGGCCACTCCCGGCCAGCCCACACACACACTCCAGGCCACTCCCGGCCAGCCCACACACACACTCCAGGCCACTCCCGGCCAGCCCACACACACACTCCAGGCCACTCCCGGCCAGCCCACACACACACTCCAGGCCACTCCCGGCCAGCCCACACACACACTCCAGGCCACTCCCGGCCAGCCCACACACACACTCCAGGCCACTCCCGGCCAGCCCACACACACACTCCAGGCCACTCCCGGCCAGCCCACACACACACTCCAGGCCACTCCCGGCCAGCCCACACACACTCCAGGCCACTCCCGGCCAGCCCACACACACACTCCAGGCCACTCCCGGCCAGCCCACACACACACTCCAGGCCACTCCCGTCCGGCCCACACACACACTCCCGGCCAGCCCACTCACATACTCCAGGCCACTCCCGGCCAGCCCACACACACACTCCAGGCCACTCCCGGCCAGCCCACACACACTCTCCAGGCCACTCCCGGCCAGCCCACACACACACTCCAGGCCACTCCCGGCCAGCCCACACAAACACTCCAGGCGACTCCCGGCCAGCCCACACACACACTCCAGGCCATTCCCGGCCAGCCCACACACACACTCCAGGCCACTCCCGATCAGCCCACACAGACACTCCAGGCCACTCCCGACCAGCCCACACACACACTCCCGGCCACTCCCGGCCAGACAACACACACACCCCAGGCCACTCCCGGCCAGCCCACACACACACTCCACGCCACTCCCGGCCAGCCCAGACACACACTCCAGTCCACTCCCGGCCAGCCCACACGCACACTCCAGTCCACTCCCGGCCAGCCCACACACACACTCCAGGCCAATCCCGGCCATCCCACACACACACTCCAGGCCACTCCAGGCCAGCCCACACACACGCTCCAGGCCACTCCCGGCCAGCCCACACACACACTCCAAGCCACTGCCGGCCAGCCCACACAGACACTCCAGGCCACTCCCTGCCAGCCCACACACACACTCCAGGCCACTCCCGGCCAGCCCACACACACACTCCAGGCCACTCGCGGCCAGCCCACACACACACTCCAGGCCACTCCCGGCCAGCCCACACACACACTCCAGGCCACTCCCGGCCAGCCCACACACACACTGCAGGCCACTCCCGGCCAGCCCACACACACACTCCAATCACTCCCGGCCATCCCACACACACACTCCAGGCCACTCCCCACCAGCCCACACACACACTCCGGCCACTCCCGGCCAGTCCACACACACACTCCAATCACTCCCGACCAGCCCACACACACACTCCAGGCCACTCCCGGCCAGCCCACACACACACTCCAGGCCACTCCCGGCCAGCCCACACTCACACTCCAGGCCACTCCCGGCCAGCCCACACACACACTCCAGGCCACTCCCGGCCAGCCCACACACACACTCCAGGCCACTCCCGGGTAGCCCACACACACACTCCCGGCCACTCCCGGCCAGCCCACACACACACTCCAGTCCACTCCCGGCCCACACACACACTCAAGGCCACACCCGGCCAGCCCACACACACACTCCAGGCCACTCCCGGCCCACACACACACTCCAGGCCACTCCCGGCCAGCCCACACACACACTCCAGGCCACTCCCGGCCAGCCCACAAACACACTCCAGGACACTCCCGGCCAGCCTTCACACACACTCCCGGCCAGCCCACACACACACTCCAGGCCACTCCCGGCCAGCCCACACACACTCCAGGCCACTCCCGGCCAGTCCACAAACACACTCCAGGCCACTCCCGTCCAGCCCACACACACACTCCAGGCTAGGCCACTCCCGGCCAGCCCACACACACACTCCCGGCCAGCCCACACACACACTCCAGGCCACTCCCGGCCAGCCCACACACACACTCCAGGCCACTCCCGGCCAGCCCACACAAACACTCCAGGCCTCTCCCGGCCAGCCAACACACACTCCCGGCCACTCCCGGCCATCCCACACACACACTCCTGGCCACTCCCGGCCAGCCCACACACACACTCCAGGCCACTCCCGGCCAGCCCACACACACACTCCAGGCCACTCCCGGCCAGCCCACACACACACTCCAGGCCACTCCCGGCCAGCCCACACACACACTCCAGGCCACTCCCGGCCAGCCCACACACACACTCCAGGCCACTCCCGGCCAGCCCACACACACACTCCAGGCCACTCCCGGCCAGCCCACACACACACTCCAGGCCACTCCCGGCCAGCCCACACACACACTCCAGGCCACTCCCGGCCAGCCCACACACACTCCAGGCCACTCCCGGCCAGCCCACACACACACTCCAGGCCACTCCCGGCCAGCCCACACACACACTCCAGGCCACTCCCGGCCAGCCCACACACACTCTCCAGGCCACTCCCGGCCAGCCCACACACACACTCCAGGCCACTCCCGGCCAGCCCACACAAACACTCCAGGCGACTCCCGGCCAGCCCACACACACACTCCAGGCCATTCCCGGCCAGCCCACACACACACTCCAGGCCACTCCCGATCAGCCCACACAGACACTCCAGGCCACTCCCGACCAGCCCACACACACACTCCCGGCCACTCCCGGCCAGACAACACACACACCCCAGGCCACTCCCGGCCAGCCCACACAAACACTCCACGCCACTCCCGGCCAGCCCAGACACACACTCCAGTCCACTCCCGGCCAGCCCACACGCACACTCCAGTCCACTCCCGGCCAGCCCACACACACACTCCAGGCCAATCCCGGCCATCCCACACACACACTCCAGGCCACTCCAGGCCAGCCCACACACACGCTCCAGGCCACTCCCGGCCAGCCCACACACACACTCCAGGCCACTGCCGGCCAGCCCACACAGACACTCCAGGCCACTCCCTGCCAGCCCACACACACACTCCAGGCCACTCCCGGCCAGCCCACACACACACTCCAGGCCACTCCCGGCCAGCCCACACACAAACTCCAGGCCACTCCCAGCCAGCCCACACACACTCCAGGCCACTCCCGGACAGCCCACACACACACTCCAGGCCACTCCCGGCCAGCCCACACACACACTCCAAGCCACTCCCGCCCAGCCCACACACACACTCCAAGTCACTCCCGGCCAGCCCACACACACACTCCAGGCCACTCCCGGCCAGCCCACACACACACTCCAAGCCAGGACACTCCCGGCCAGCCCACACACACACTCCAGGCCACTCCCGGCCAGCCCACTCACACACACCAGGCCACTCCCGGCCAGCCACCACACAGACTAAAGTCCACTCCCGGCCAGCCCACACACACACTCCAGGCCACTCCCGGCCAGCCCACACACACACTCCAGGCCACTCCCGGCCAGCCCACACACTCCAGGCCACTCCCGGACAGCCCACACACACACTCCAGGCCACTCCCGGCTAGCCCACAAACACAGTCCAGGCCACTCCCGGCCAGCCCACACACACTCTCCAGGCCAGGCCACTCCCGGCCAGCCCACACACACACTCCAGGCCACTCCCGGCCCACACACACACTCCAGGCCACTCCCGGCCAGCCCACACACACACTCCAGGCCACTCCCGGCCAGCCCACACACACACTCCAGGACACTCCCGGCCAGCCCACACACACACTCCCGGCCAGCCCACACACACACTCCAGGCCACTCCCGGCCAGCCCACACACACTCCAGGCCACTCCCGGCCAGTCCACACACACACTCCAGGCCACTCCCGGCCAGCCCACACACACACTCCAGGCTAGGCCACTCCCGGCCAGCCCACACACACACTCCCGGCCAGCCCACACACACACTCCAGGCCACTCCCGGCCAGCCCACACACACACTCCAGGCCACTCCCGGCCAGCCCAAACAAACACTCCAGGCCTCTCCCGGCCAGCCAACACACACTCCCGGCCACTCCCGGCCAGCCCACACACACACTCCAGGCCACTCCCGGCCAGCCCACACACACACTCCAGGCCAGGCCTCTCCCGGCCAGCCCACACACAGTCTCCAGGCCAGGCCACTCCCAGCCAGCCCACACACACACTCCAGGCCACTCCCGGCCAGCCCACACACACCCGGCCACTCCCGGCCAGCCCACACACACACTCCAGGCCACTCCCGGCCAGCCCACACACACACTCCAGGCCAGGCCACTCCCGGCCAGCCCACACACACTCCAGGCCACTCCCGGCCAGCCCACACACACACTCCAGGCCACTCCCGGCCAGCCCACGCACACACTCCAGGCCACTCCCGGCCAGCCCACACACACACTCCAGGCCAGGCCACTCCCGGCCAGCCCACACAAACACTCCAGGCCACTCCCGGCCAGCCCACACACACACTCCAGGCCACTCGCGTCCAGCCCACACACACACTCCAGGCCACTCCCGGCCAGCCCACACACACACTCCAGGCCACTCCCGGCCAGCCCACACACACACTGCAGGCCACTCCCGGCCAGCCCACACACACTCCAATCACTCCCGGCCATCCCACACACACACTCCAGGCCACTCCCCACCAGCCCACACACACACTCCAGGCCACTCCCGGCCAGCCCACACACACACTCCAATCACTCCCGACCAGCCCACACACAAACTCCAGGCCACTCCCGGCCAGCCCACACACACACTCCAGGCCACTCCCGGCCAGCCCACAATCACACTCCAGGCCACTCCCGGCCAGCCCACACACACACTCCAGGCCACTCCCGGCCAGCCCACACACACACTCCAGGCCACTCCCGGGTAGCCCACACACACACTCCCGGCCACTCCCGGCCAGCCCACACACACACTCCAGTCCACTCCCGGCCCACACACACACTCAAGGCCACACCCGGCCAGCCCACACACACTCTCCAGGCCACTCCCGGCCCACACACACACTCCAGGACACTCCCGGCCAGCCCACACACACACTCCAGGCCACTCCCGGCCAGCCCACACACACACTCCAGGACACTCCCGGCCAGCCCACACACACACTCCCGGCCAGCCCACACACACACTCCAGGCCACTCCCGGCCAGCCCACACACACTCCAGGCCACTCCCGGCCAGTCCACACACACACTCCAGGCCACTCCCGGCCAGCCCACACACACAATCCAGGCTAGGCCACTACCGGCCAGCCCACACACACACTCCCGGCCAGCCCACACACACACTCCAGGCCACTCCCGGCCAGCCCACACACACACTCCAGGCCACTCCCGGCCAGCCCACACAAACACTCCAGGCATCTCCCGGCCAGCCAACACACACTCCCGGCCACTCCCGGCCATCCCACACACACACTCCAGGCCACTCCCGGCCAGCCCACACACACACTCCAGGCCACTCCCGGCCAGCCCACACACACACTCCAGGCCACTCCCGGCCAGCCCACACACACACTCCAGGCCACTCCCGGCCAGCCCACACACACACTCCAGGCCACCCGGCCAGCCCACACACACACTCCAGGCCACTCCCGGCCAGCCCACACACACACTCCAGGCCACTCCCGGCCAGCCCACACACACACTCCAGGCCACTCCCGGCCAGCCCACACACACTCCAGGCCACTCCCGGCCAGCCCACACACAGACTCCAGGCCACTCCCGGCCAGCCCACACACACGCTCCAGGCCACTCCCGTCCGGCCCACACACACACTCCCGGCCAGCCCACTCACATACTCCAGGCCACTCCCGGCCAGCCCACACACACACTCCAGGCCACTCCCGGCCAGCCCACACACACTCTCCAGGCCACTCCCGGCCAGCCCACACACACACTCCAGGCCACTCCCGGCCAGCCCACACAAACACTCCAGGCGACTCCCGGCCAGCCCACACACACACTCCAGGCCATTCCCGGCCAGCCCACACACACACTCCAGGCCACTCCCGATCAGCCCACACAGACACTCCAGGCCACTCCCGACCAGCCCACACACACACTCCCGGCCACTCCCGGCCAGACAACACACACACCCCAGGCCACTCCCGGCCAGCCCACACACACACTCCACGCCACTCCCGGCCAGCCCAGACACACACTCCAGTCCACTCCCGGCCAGCCCACACGCACACTCCAGTCCACTCCCGGCCAGCCCACACACACACTCCAGGCCAATCCCGGCCATCCCACACACACACTCCAGGCCACTCCAGGCCAGCCCACACACACGCTCCAGGCCACTCCCGGCCAGCCCACACACACGCTCCAGGCCACTCCCGGCCAGCCCACACACACTCCAGGCCACTCCCGGACAGCCCACACACACACTCCAGGCCACTCCCGATCAGCCCACACACACGCACTCCAGGCCACTCCCGGCCTACACACACACACTCCAGGGCACTCCCGGCCAGCCCACACACACTCTCCAGGCCACTCCCGGCCAGCCCACACACACACTCCAGCCCACTCCCGGCCAGCCCACACACACACTCCAGGCCACTCCCGGCCAGCCCAAACACACACTCCAGGCCAGGCCACTCCCGGCCAGCCCACACACACACTCCAGGCCACTCCCGGCCAGCCCACACACACACTCCAGGCCAGGCCACTCCCGGCCAGCCCACACAAACACTCCAGGCCACTCCCGACCAGCCCACACACACACTCCAGCCCACTCCCGGCCAGCCCACACACACACTCCAGGCCACACCCGGCCTGCCCTCACACACACTCCCGGCCACTCACGGCCAGCCCACACTCACACTCCAGGCCACTCCCGGCCAGCCCACACTCACACTCCCGGCCAGCCCACACACACACTCCAGGCCACTCACGGCCAGCCCACACTCACACTCCAGGCCACGCCCGGCCAGCCCACACACACACTCCAGGCCATTTCCGGCCAGCCCACACACACACTCCAGGCCACTCCCGACCAGCCCACACACACACTCCAGGCCAATCCCGGCCAGCCCACACACACACTCCAGGCCACTCCCGGCCCACACACACACTCAAGGCCACTCCCGGCCAGCCCACACACACACTCCAGTCCACTCCCGGCCAGCCCACACACACACTCCAGGCCACTCCCGGCCAGCCCACACACACACCCCCGGCCACTCCCGGCCAGCCCACACAGACACTCCAGGCCACTCCCTGCCAGCCCACACACACACTCCAGGCCACTCCCGGCCAGCCCACACACACACTCCAGGCCACTCCCAGCCAGCCCACACACACTCCAGGCCACTCCCGGACAGCCCACACACACACTCCAGGCCACTCCCGGCCAGCCCACACACACACTCCAAGCCACTCCCGCCCAGCCCACACACACACTCCAGGTCACTCCCGGCCAGCCCACACACACACTCCAGGCCACTCCCGGCCAGCCCACACACACACTCCAAGCCAGGACACTCCCGGCCAGCCCACACACACACTCCAGGCCACTCCCGGCCAGCCCACACACACACTCCAGGCCACTCCCGGCCAGCCACCACACAGACTAAAGTCCACTCCCGGCCAGCCCACACACACGCTCCAGGTCACTCCCGGCAGCCCACACTCACACTCCAGGCCACTCCCGGCCAGCCCACACACACACTCTAGGTCACTCCCGGCCAGCCCACACACACGCTCCGGGCCACCCCCGGCCAGCCCACACACACACATTCCCGGCCAGCCCACACTCACACTCCAGGCCACTCCCGGCCAGCCCACACACACACTCCAGGCCAGGCCACTCCCGGACAGCCCACACTCACACTCCAGGCTACTCCCGGCCAGCCCACACACACACTCCAGGCCACTCCCGGCCAGCACACACACACACTCTAGGTCACTCCCGGCCAGCCCACACACACACTCCAGGCCACTCCCGGCCCACACACACACTCCAGGCCACTCCCGGCCAGCCCACAAACACACTCCAGGCCACTCCCGGCGCACACACACTCCAGGCCACTCCCGGCCAGCCCACACACACACTCCAGGCCAGTCCTGGCCAGCCCACACACACACTCCAGGCCAGTCCCAGCCCACACACACACTCCAGGCCACTCCCGGCCCACACACACACTCCAGGCCACTCCCGGCCAGCCCACACACACACTCCAGGCCAGTCCCGGCCCACACACACACTCCAGGCCACTCCCGGCCAGCCCACACACACACTCCAGGCCACTCCCGGCCAGCCCACACACACACTCCAGGCCACTCCCGGCCAGCCCACACACACACTCCAGGCCACTCCCGGCCAGCCACCACTTAGACTAAAGTCCACTCCCGGCCAGCCCACACACACACTCCAGGTCACTCCCGGCAGCCCACACTCACACTCCAGGCCACTCCCGGCCAGCCCACACACACACTCTAGGTCACTCCCGGCCAGCCCACACACACGCTCCGGGCCACCCCCGGCCAGCCCACACACACACATTCCCGGCTAGCCCACACTCACACTCCAGACCACTCCCGGCCAGCCCACACACACACTCCAGGCCAGGCCACTCCCGGACAGCCCACACTCACACTCCAGGCTACTCCCGGCCAGCCCACACACACACTCCAGGCCACTCCCGGCCAGCACACACACACACACTCTAGGTCACTCCCGGCCAGCCCACACACACACTCCAGGCCACTCCCGGCCCACACACACACTCCAGGCCACTCCCGGCCAGCCCACAAACACACTCCAGGCCACTCCCGGCGCACACACACTCCAGGCCACTCCCGGCCAGCCCACACACACACTCCAGGCCAGTCCTGGCCAGCCCACACACACACTTCAGGCCAGTCCCAGCCCACACACACACTCCAGGCCACTCCCGGCCCACACACACACTCCAGGCCACTCCCGGCCAGCCCACACACACACTCCAGGCCAGTCCCGGCCCACACACACACTCCAGGCCACTCCCGGCCAGCCCACACACACACTCCAGGCCACTCCCGGCCAGCCCACACACACACTCCAGGCCACTCCCGGCCAGCCCACACCCACACTCCAGGTCACTCCCGGCCAGGCCACACTCACACTCCAGGCCACTCCCGGCCAGCCCACACACACTCCAGGCCACTCCCGGACAGCCCACACACACACTCCAGGCCACTCCCCGCTAGCCCACAAACACAGTCCAGGCCACTCCCGGCCAGCCCACACTCACACTCCAGGACACTCCCGGCCAGCCCACACACAAACTCCAGGCCACTCCCGACCAGCCCACACACAAACTCCAGGCCACTCCCGACCAGCCTACACACACACTCCAGCCCACTCCCGGCCAGCCCACACAAACACTCCAGGCCACTCCCGGCCAGCCCACACAAACACTCCAGGCCACTCCCGATCAGCCCACACACACACACTCCAGGCCACTCACGGCCAGCCCACACACACACTCCAGGCCACTCCCGATCAGCCCACACACACGCACTCCAGGCCACTCCCGGCCTACACACACACTCCAGCCCACTCCCGGCCAGCCCACACACACACTCCAGGCCACTCCCGGCCAGCCCACACACACTCTCCAGGCCACTCCCGGCCAGCGCACACTCACACTCCAGCCCACTCCCGGCCAGCCCACACACACACTCCAGGCCACTCCCGATCAGCCCACACACACGCACTCCAGGCCACTCCCGGCCTACACACACACTCCAGCCCACTCCCGGCCAGCCCACACACACACTCCAGGCCAGGCCTCTCCCGGCCAGCCCACACACAGACTCCAGGCCAGGCCACTCCCAGCCAGCCCACACACACACTCCAGGCCACTCCCGGCCAGCCCACACACACCCGGCCACTCCCGGCCAGCCCACACACACACTCCAGGCCACTCCCGGCCAGCCCACACACACACTCCAGGCCAGGCCACTCCCGGCCAGCCCACACACACTCCAGGCCACTCCCGGCCAGCCCACACACACACTCCAGGCCACTCCCGGCCAGCCCACGCACACACTCCAGGCCACTCCCGGCCAGCCCACACACACACTCCAGGCCAGGCCACTCCCGGCCAGCCCACACAAACACTCCAGGCCACTCCCGGCCAGCCCACACACACACTCCAGGCCACTCCCGGCCAGCCCACACACACACTCCAGGCCACTCCCGGCCAGCCCACACACACACTCCAGGCCACTCCCGGCCAGCCCACACACACACTGCAGGCCACTCCCGGCCAGCCCACACACACACTCCAATCACTCCCGGCCATCCCACACACACACTCCAGGCCACTCCCCACCAGCCCACACACACACTCCAGGCCACTCCCGGCCAGCCCACACACACACTCCAATCACTCCCGACCAGCCCACACACACACTCCAGGCCACTCCCGGCCAGCCCACACACACACTCCAGGCCACTCCCGGCAAGCCCACACACACACTCCAGGCCACTCCCGACCATCCCACACACACTCCAGGCCACTCCCGGCCAGTCCACACACACACTCCAGGCCAGGCCACTCTCGGCCAGCCCACACACACACTCCAGGCCACTCCCGGCCAGTCGACACTCACACTCCAGGCCACTCCCGGCCAGTCCACACACACACTCCAGGCGAGGCCACTCCCGGCCATCCCACACACACACTCCAGACAACTCCCTGCCAGCCCACACACACACTCCAGGCCACTCCCGGCCATCCCACACACACACTCCAGGCCACTCCCGGCCAGTCCACAGACACACTCCAGGCCAGGCCACTCCCGGCCATCCCACACACACACTCCAGACAACCCCCGGCCAGCCCACACACACACTCCCGGCCAGCCCACACACACACTCCAGGCCACTCCCGGCCAGCCCACACACACACTCCCGGCCAGCCCACACACACACTCCAGGCCACTCCCGGCCAGCCCACACTCACACTCCAGGGCCACTCCCGGCCAGCCCACACACACACGCCAGGCCACTCCCGGCCAGCCCACACACACACTCCAGGCCACTCCCGGCCAGGCCACACACACACTCCAGGCCACTTCCTGACAGCCCACACACACACTCCAGGCCACTCCCGGCCAGCCCACACACATACTCCAGGCCACTCCCGGCCAGCCCACACACATACTCCAGGCCACTCCCGGCCAGCACACACACATACTCCAGGCCACTCCCGGCCAGCCCACACACATACTCCAGGCCACTCCCGGCCAGCCCACACACATACTCCAGGCCACTCCCGGCCAGTCCACACTCACTCCCGGCCAGGCCTCTCCCGGCCAGCTCACACACACTCCAGGCCAGGCCACTCTCGGCCAGCCCACACACACACACTCCAGGCCACTCCCGGCCATCCCACACACACTCCAGGCCACTCCCGGCCAGCCCACACACACACTCCAGGCCACTCCCGGCCAGCCCACGCACACACTCCAGGCCACTCCCGGCCAGCCCACACTCACACTCCGGGCCACTCCCGGCCAGCCCACACACACACTCCAGGCCACTCCCGGCCAGCCCACACACACACTCCAGGCCACTCCCGGCCCACACACACACTCCAGGCCACTCCCGGCCAGCCCACACACACTCCAGGCCACTCCCGGCCAGCCCACACACAAACTCCAGGCCAGGCCACTCCCGGCCAGCCCACACACACACTCCAGGCCACTCCCGGCCAGCCCTCACACACTCTCCAGGCCACTCCCGGCCAGCCCACACACACTCTCCAGGCCACTCCCGGCAAGCCCACACACACGCTCCAGGCCAATCCTGGCCAGCCCACACACACTCTCCAGGCCACTCCCGGCCAGCCCACACACACACATTGCCGGCCAGACCACACACACTCCAGGCCACTCCCGACCAGCCCACACACACACTCCAGGCCACTCCCGGCCAGTCGACACTCACACTCCAGGCCACTCCCGGCCAGTCCACACACACACTCCAGGCCAGGCCACTCCCGGCCATCCCACACACACACTCCAGACAACTCCCGGCCAGCCCACACACACACTCCAGGCCACTCCCGGCCATCCCACACACACACTCCAGGCCACTCCCGGCCAGTCCACAGACACACTCCAGGCCAGGCCACTCCCGGCCATCCCACACACACACTCCAGACCACTCCCGGCCAGCCCACACACACACTCCCGGCCAGCCCACACACACACTCCAGGCCACTCCCGGCCTGCCCACACACACACTCCCGGCCAGCCCACACACACACTGCAGGCCACTCCCGGCCAGCCCACAAACACACTCCAGGCCACTCCCGGCCAGCCCACACAAACACTTCAGGCCTCTCCCGGCCAGCCAACACACACTCCCGGCCACTCCCGGCCATCCCACACACACACTCCAGGCCACTCCCGGCCAGCCCACACACACACTCCAGGCCACTCCCGGCCAGCCCACACACACACTCCAGGCCACTCCCGGCCAGCCCACACACACACTCCAGGCCACTCCCGGCCAGCCCACACACACACTCCAGGCCACTCCCGGCCAGCCCACACACACACTCCAGGCCACTCCCTGCCAGCCCACACACACACTCCAGGCCACTCCCGGCCAGCCCACACACACACTCCAGACGACTCCCGGCCAGCCCACACACACACTCCAGGCCACTCCCGGCCAGCCCACACACACACTCCAGGCCACTCCCGGCCAGCCCACACACACACTCCAGGCCACTCCCGGCCAGCCCACACACACACTCCAGGCCACTCCCGACCGGCCCACACACACACTCCCGGCGAGCCCACTCACATACTCCAGGCCACTCCCGGCCAGCCCACACACACACTCCAGGCCACTCCCGGCCAGCCCACACACACTCTCCAGGCCACTCCCGGCCAGCCCACACACACACTCCAGGCCACTCCCGGCCAGCCCACACAAACACTCCAGGCGAATCCCGGCCAGCCCACACACACACTCCAGGCCACTCCCGGCCAGCTCACACACACACTCCAGGCCACTCCCGATCAGCCCACACACACACTCCAGGCCATTCCCGACCAGCCCACACACACACTCCCGGCCACTCCCGGCCAGACAACACACACACCCCAGGCCACTCCCGGCCAGCCCACACACACACTCCAGGCCACTCCCGGCCAGCCCAGACACACACTCCAGGCCACTCCCGGCCATCCCACACTCACACTCCAGGCCACTCCCGGCCAGCCCACACACACACTCCAGGCCACTCCCGGCCAGCCCACACGCACACTCCAGTACACTCCCGGCCAGCCCACACACACACTCCAGGCCAATCCCGGCCATCCCACACACACACTCCAGGCCACTCCAGGCCAGCCCACACACAGGCTCCAGGCCACTCCCGGCCAGCCCACACACACACTCCAGGCCACTCCCGGCCAGCCCACACAGACACTCCAGGCCACTCCCTGCCAGCCCACACACACACTCCAGGCCACTCCCGGCCAGCCCACACACACACTCCAGGCCACTCCCGGCCAGCCCACACACGCACTCCAGGCCGCTCCCGGTCAGCCCACACACACACTCCAGGCCACTCCCAGCCAGCCCACACACACTCCAGGCCACTCCCGGACAGCCCACACACACACTCCAGGCCACTCCCGGCCAGCCCACACACACACTCCAAGCCACTGCCGGCCAGCCCACACACACACTCCAGGTCACTCCCGGCCAGCCCACACACACACTCCAGGCCACTCCCGGCCAGCTCACACACACACTCCAAGCCAGGACACTCCCGGCCAGCCCACACACACACTCCAGGCCACTCCCGGCCAGCCCACACACACACTCCAGGCCACTCCCGGCCAGCCACCACACAGACTAAAGTCCACTCCCGGCCAGCCCACACACACACTCCAGGCCACTCCCGGCCAGCCCACACACACACTCCAGGCCACTCCCGGCCAGCCCACACACACTCCAGGCCACTCCCGGACAGCCCACACACACACTCGAGGCCACTCCCGGCTAGCCCACAAACACAGTCCAGGCCACTCCCGGCCAGCCCACACACACTCTCCAGGCCAGGCCACTCCCGGCCGGCCCACACACACTCTCCAGGCCACTCCCGGCCAGCCCACACAAAAACTCCAGGCCACTCCCGACCAGCCTACACACACGCACTCCAGGCCACTCCCGGCCAGCCCACACAAACACTCCAGGCCACTCCCGGCCAGCCCACACAAACACTCCAGGCCACTCCCGGCCAGCCCACACACACACTCCCTGCCATCCCACACACACACTCCAGGCCACTCCCGATCAGCCCACACACACGCACTCCAGGCCACTCCCGGCCAGCCCACACACACACTCCAGGCCACTCCCGATCAGCCCACACACACGCACTCCAGGCCACTCCCGGCCTGCACACACACACTCCAGGGCACTCCCGGCCAGTCCACACACACTCTCCATCCCACTCCCGGCCAGCCCACTCACACACTCCAGGCCACTCCCGGCCAGCCCAAACACACACTCCAGACCAGGCCACTCCCGGCCAGCCCACGCACACACTCCAGGCCACTCCCGGCCAGCCCACACACACACTCCAGGCCAGGCCACTCCAGGCCAGCCCACACAAACACTCCAGGCCACTCCCGGCCAGCCCACACACACACTCCCGGCCACTCACGGCCAGCCCACACTCACACTCCAGGCCACTCCCGGCCAGCCCACACACACACTCCAGGCCACTCCCGGCCAGCCCACACACACGCTCCAGGCCATTCCCGGCCAGCCCACACACACACTCCAGGCCACTCCCGGCAGCCCACACTCACACTCCAGGCCACTCACGGCCAGACCACACACACACTCCAGGCCACTCCCGGCCAGCCCATACACACACTCCAGGCCACTCCCGGCCAGCCCACCCACACACACCAGTCCACTCCCGGCCAGCCCACCCACACACTCCAGGCCACTCCCGGCCAGCCCACACACACACTCCAGGCCACTCCCGGCCAGCCCACCCACACACTCCAGGCCACTCCCGGCCAGCCCACCCACACACTCCAGGCCACTCCCGGCCAGCCCATACACACACTCCAGGCCACTCCCGGCCAGCCCACCCACACACACCAGTCCACTCCCGGCCAGCCCACCCACACACTCCAGGCCACTCCCGGCCAGCTCACACACACACTCCAGGCCACTCCCGGCCAGCCCACCCACACACTCCAGGCCACTCCCGGCCAGCCCACACACACACTCCAGGCCACTCCCGGCCAGCCCATACACACACTCCAGGCCACTCCCGGCCAGCCCACCCACACACACCAGTCCACTCCCGGCCAGCCCACACACACACTCCAGGCCACTCCCGGCCAGCCCACACACACACTCCAGGCCACTCCCGGGCAGCCCACACACACACTCCAGGCCAGGCCACTCCCGGCCAGCCCACACACACACTCCAGGCCACCCGGCCAGCCCACACACACGCTCCGGGCCACCCCCGGCCAGCCCACACACACACATTCCCGGCCAGCCCACACTCACACTCCAGGCCACTCCCGGCCAGCCCACACACACACTCCAGGCCAGGCCACTCCCGGACAGCCCACACACACACTCCAGGCCACTCCCGGCCAGCACACACACACACTCTAGGTCACTCCCGGCCAGCCCACACACACACTCCAGGCCACTCCCGGCCCACATACACACTCCAGGCCACTCCCGGCCAGCCCACACACACACTCCAGGCCACTCCCGGCCCACACACACACTCAGGCCACACCCGGCCAGCCCACACACACACTCCAGGCCAGTCCTGGCCAGCCCACACACACACTCCAGGCCACTCCCGGCCCCCACACACACTCCAGGCCACTCCCGGCCCACACACACACTCCAGGCCAGTCCTGGCCAGCCCACACACACACTCCAGGCCACTCCCGGCCCACACACACACTCCAGGCCACTCCCGGCCCACACACACACTCCAGGCCAGTCCTGGCCAGCCCACACACACACTCCAGGCCACTCCCGGCCCACACACACACTCCAGGCCACTCCCGGCCAGCCCACACACACACTCCAGGCCACTCCCGGCCAGCCCACACACACTCCAGGCCACTCCCGGCCAGCCCACACCCACACTCCAGGTCACTCCTGGCCAGCCCACACACACTCCAGGCCACTCCCGGCCAGCCCACACACACTCCAGCTCACTCCCGGCCAGCCCACACTCACATTCCAGGACACTCCCGGCCAGCCCACACACACACTCCAGGCCACTCCCGACCAGCCCACACACAATCTCCAGGCCACTCCCGACCAGCCTACACACACACTCCAGGCCACTCCCGGCCAGCCTACACACACACTCCAGCTCACTCCCGGCCAGCCCACACAAACACTCCAGGCCACTCCCGATCAGCCCACACACACGCACTCCAGGCCACTCCCGGCCAGCCCACACACACACTCCAGGCCACTCCCGATCAGCCCACACACACACACTCCAGGCCACTCCCGATCAGCCCACACACACACACTCCAGGCCACTCCCGATCAGCCCACACACACACACTCCAGCCCACTCCCGGCCAGCCCACACACACACTCCAGGCCACTCCCGGCCAGCCCACACACACTCTCCAGGCCACTCACGGCCAGCCCACACTCACACTCCAGCCCACTCACGGCCAGCCCACACACACACTCCAGGCCACTCCCGATCAGCCCACACACACGCACTCCAGGCCACTCCCGGCCTACACACACACTCCAGCCCACTCCCGGCCAGCCCACACACACACTCCAGCCCAGGCCTCTCCCGGCCAATCCACACACAGACTTCAGGCCAGGCCACTCCCAGCCAGCCCACACACACACTCCAGGCCACTCCCGGCCAGCCCACACACACACTCCCGGCCACTCCCGGCCATCCCACACACACACTCCAGGCCACTCCCGGCCAGCCCACACACACACTCCAGGCCACTCCCGGCCAGCCCACACACACACTCCAGGCCACTCCCGGCCAGCCCACACACACACTCCAGGCCACTCCCGGCCAGCCCACACACACACTCCAGGCCACTCCCGGCCAGCCCTCACACACACGCCAGGCCACTCCCGGCCAGCCCACACACACACCAGGCCACTCCAGGCCAGCCCACACACACACACTCCAGGCCACTCCCGGCCAGCCCACACACACACTCCAGGCCACTCCCGGCCAGCCCACACACACACTCCAGGCCACTCCCGGCCAGCCCACACACACACTCCAGGCCACTCCCGGCCAGCCCACACACACACTCCAGGCCACTCCCGACCGGCCCACACACACACTCCCGGCCAACCCACTCACATACTCCAGGCCACTCCCGGCCAGCCCACACACACACTCCAGGCCACTCCCGGCCAGCCCACACACATTCTCCAGGCCACTCCCGGCCAGCCCTCACAAACACTCCAGGCCACTCCCGGCCAGCCCACACAAACACTCCAGGCGACTCCCGGCCAGCCCACACACACACTCCAGGCCACTCCCGGCCAGCCCACTCACATACTCCAGGCCACTCCCGGCCAGCCCACACACACACTCCAGGCCACTCCCGGCCATCCCACACACACACTCCCGGCCACTCCCGGCCAGACAACACACACACCCCAGGACACTCCCGGCCAGCCCACAAACACACTCCAGGCCACTCCCGGCCAGCCCAGACACACACTCCAGGCCACTCCCGGCCATCCCACACTCACACTCCAGGCCACTCCCGGCCATCCCACACTCACACTCCAGGCCACTCCCTGCCAGCCCACACACACACTCCAGGCCACTCCCGGCCAGCCCACACACACACTCCAGGCCACTCCCGGCCAGCCCACACACGCACTCCAGGCCGCTCCCGGTCAGCCCACACACACACTCCAGGCCACTCCCAGCCAGCCCACACACACACTCCAGGCCACTCCCGGCCAGCCCACACACACACTCCAGGCCACTCCCGGCCAGCCCACACACACACTCCAAGCCACTCCCGGCCAGCCCACACACACACTCCAGGTCACTCCCGGCCAGCCCACACACACACTCCAGGCCACCCGGCCAGCCCACACACACACTCCAAGCCAGGACACTCCCGGCCAGCCCACACACACACTCCAGGCCACTCCCGGCCAGCCCACACACACACTCCAGGCCACTCCCGGCCAGCCACCACACAGACTAAAGTCCACTCCCGGTCAGCCCACACACACACACTCCAGGCCACTCCCGGCCAGCCCACACACACACTCCAGGCCACTCCCGGCCTTCCCACATACACTCCAGGCCACTCCCGGACAGCCCACACACACACTCCAGGCCACTCCCGGCTAGCCCACAAACACAGTCCAGGCCACTCCCGGCCAGCCCACACACACTCTCCAGGCCAGGCCACTCCCGGCCAGCCCACACACACTCTCCAGGCCACTCCCGGCCAGCCCACACACAAACTCCAGGCCACTACCGACCAGCCTACACACACACTGCAGCCCACTCCCGGCCAGCCCACACAAACACTCCAGTCCACTCCCGGCCAGCCCACACAAACACTCCAGGCCACTCCCGGCCAGCCCACACACACACTCCAGGCCACTCCCGGCCCACACACACACTCCAGGCCACTCCCGGCCAGCCCACACACACACTCCCTGCCATCCCACACACACACTCCAGGCCACTCCCGATCAGCCCACACACACGCACTCCAGGCCACTCCCGGCCAGCCCACACACACACTCCAGGCCACTCCCGATCAGCCCACACACACGCACTCCAGGCCACTCCCGGCCTACACACACACACTCCAGGGCACTCCCGGCCAGCCCACACACACTCTCCAGGCCACTCCCGGCCAGCCCACACACACACTCCAGCCCACTCCCGGCCAGCCCACACACACACTCCAGGCCACTCCCGGCCAGCCCAAACACACACTCCAGGCCAGGCCACTCCCGGCCAGCCCACACACACACTCCAGGCCACTCCCGGCCAGCCCACACACACACTCCAGGCCAGGCCACTCCCGGCCAGCCCACACAAACACTCCAGGCCACTCCCGGCCAGCCCACACACACACTCCAGGCCACTCCCGGCCAGCCCACACACACACTCCAGGCCACACCCGGCCTGCCCTCACACACACTCCCGGCCACTCACGGCCAGCCCACACTCACACTCCAGGCCACTCCCGGCCAGCCCACACTCACACTCCCGGCCAGCCCACACACACACTCCAGGCCACTCACGGCATGCCCACACTCACACTCCAGGCCACGCCCGGCCAGCCCACACACACACTCCAGGCCATTTCCGGCCAGCCCACACACACACTCCAGGCCACTCCCGACCAGCCCACACACACACTCCAGGCCAATCCCGGCCAGCCCACACACACACTCCAGGCCACTCCCGGCCCACACACACACTCAAGGCCACTCCCGGCCGGCCCACACACACACTCCAGTCCATTCCCGGCCAGCCCACACACACACTCCAGGCCACTCCCGGCCAGCCCACACACACACCCCCGGCCACTCCCGGCCAGCCCACACAGACACTCCAGGCCACTCCCTGCCAGCCCACTCACACACTCCAGGCCACTCCCGGCCAGCCCACACACACACTCCAGGCCACTCCCAGCCAGCCCACACACACTCCAGGCCACTCCCGGACAGCCCACACACACACTCCAGGCCACTCCGAGCCAGCCCACACACACACTCCAAGCCACTCTCGCCCAGCCCACACACACACTCCAGGTCACTCCCGGCCAGCCCACACACACACTCCAAGCCACTCCCGCCCAGCCCACACACACACTCCAGGTCACTCCCGGCCAGCCCACACACACACTCCAGGCCACTCCCGGCCAGCCCACACACACACTCCAAGCCAGGACACTCCCGGCCAGCCCACACACACACTCCAGGCCACTCCCGGCCAGCCCACACACACACTCCAGGCCACTCCCGGCCAGCCACCACACAGACTAAAGTCCACTCCCGGCCAGCCCACACACACACTCCAGGTCACTCCCGGCAGCCCACACTCACACTCCAGGCCACTCCCGGCCAGCCCACACACACACTCTAGGTCACTCCCGGCCAGCCCACACACACGCTCCGGGCCACCCCCGGCCAGCCCACACACACACATTCCCGGCCAGCCCACACTCACACTCCAGGCCACTCCCGGCCAGCCCACACAGACACTCCAGGCCAGGCCACTCCCGGACAGCCCACACTCACACTCCAGGCCACTCCCGGCCAGCCCACACACACACTCCAGGCCACTTCCGGCCAGCACACACACACACTCTAGGTCACTCCCGGCCAGCCCACACACACACTCCAGGCCACTCCCGGCCCACACACACTCCAGGCCACTCCCGGCCAGCCCACAAACACACTCCAGGCCACTCCCGGCGCACACACACTCCAGGCCACTCCCGGCCAGCCCACACACACACTCCAGGCCAGTCCTGGCCAGCCCACACACACACTCCAGGCCAGTCCCAGCACACACACACACTCCAGGCCACTCCCGGCCCACACACACACTCCAGGCCACTCCCGCCCAGCCCACACACACACTCCAGGTCACTCCCGGCCAGCCCACACACACACTCCAGGCCACTCCCGGCCAGCCCACACACACACTCCAAGCCAGGACACTCCCGGCCAGCCCACACACACACTCCAGGCCACTCCCGGCCAGCCCACACACACACTCCAGGCCACTCCCGGCCAGCCACCACACAGACTAAAGTCCACTCCCGGCCAGCCCACACACACACTCCAGGTCACTCCCGGCAGCCCACACTCACACTCCAGGCCACTCCCGGCCAGCCCACACACACACTCTAGGTCACTCCCGGCCAGCCCACACACACGCTCCGGGCCACCCCCGGCCAGCCCACACACACACATTCCCGGCCAGCCCACACTCACACTCCAGGCCACTCCCGGCCAGCCCACACAGACACTCCAGGCCAGGCCACTCCCGGACAGCCCACACTCACACTCCAGGCCACTCCCGGCCAGCCCACACACACACTCCAGGCCACTCCCGGCCAGCACACACACACACTCTAGGTCACTCCCGGCCAGCCCACACACACACTCCAGGCCACTCCCGGCCCACACACACACTCCAGGCCACTCCCGGCCAGCCCACAAACACACTCCAGGCCACTCCCGGCGCACACACACTCCAGGCCACTCCCGGCCAGCCCACACACACACTCCAGGCCAGTCCTGGCCAGCCCACACACACACTCCAGGCCAGTCCCAGCCCACACACACACTCCAGGCCACTCCCGGCCCACACACACACTCCAGGCCACTCCCGGCCAGCCCACACACACACTCCAGGCCAGTCCCGGCCCACACACACACTCCAGGCCACTCCCGGCCAGCCCACACACACACTCCAGGCCACTCCCGGCCAGCCCACACACACACTCCAGGCCACTCCCGGCCAGCCCACACACACACTCCAGGCCACTCCCGGCCAGCCACCACACAGACTAAAGTCCACTCCCGGCCAGCCCACACACACACTCCAGGTCACTCCCGGCAGCCCACACTCACACTCCAGGCCACTCCCGGCCAGCCCACACACACACTCTAGGTCACTCCCGGCCAGCCCACACACACGCTCCGGGCCACCCCCGGCCAGCCCACACACACACATTCCCGGCCAGCCCACACTCACACTCCAGGCCACTCCCGGCCAGCCCACACACACACTCCAGGCCAGGCCACTCCCGGACAGCCCACACTCACACTCCAGGCCACTCCCGGCCAGCCCACACACACACTGCAGGCCACTCCCGGCCAGCCCACACACACACTCCAATCACTCCCGGCCATCCCACACACACACTCCAGGCCACTCCCCACCAGCCCACACACACACTCCAGGCCACTCCCGGCCAGCCCACACACACACTCCAATCACTCCCGACCAGCCCACACACACACTCCAGGCCACTCCCGGCCAGCCCACACACACACTCCAGGCCACTCCCGGCCAGCCCACACTCACACTCCAGGCCACTCCCGGCCAGCCCACACACACACTCCAGGCCACTCCCGGCCAGCCCACACACACACTCCAGGCCACTCCCGGGTAGCCCACACACACACTCCCGGCCACTCCCGGCCAGCCCACACACACACTCCAGTCCACTCCCGGCCCACACACACACTCAAGGCCACACCCGGCCAGCCCACACACACACTCCAGGCCACTCCCGGCCCACACACACACTCCAGGCCACTCCCGGCCAGCCCACACACACACTCCAGGCCACTCCCGGCCAGCCCACACACACACTCCAGGACACTCCCGGCCAGCCCACACACACACTCCCAGCCAGCCCACACACACACTCCAGGCCACTCCCGGCCAGCCCACACACACTCCAGGCCACTCCCGGCCAGTCCACACACACACTCCAGGCCACTCCCGGCCAGCCCACACACACACTCCAGGCTAGGCCACTCCCGGCCAGCCCACACACACACTCCCGGCCAGCCCACACACACACTCCAGGCCACTCCCGGCCAGCCCACACACACACTCCAGGCCACTCCCGGCCAGCCCACACAAACACTCCAGGCCTCTCCCGGCCAGCCAACACACACTCCCGGCCACTCCCGGCCATCCCACACACACACTCCAGGCCACTCCCGGCCAGCCCACACACACACTCCAGGCCACTCCCGGCCAGCCCAACACACACTCCAGGCCACTCCCGGCCAGCCCACACACACACTCCAGGCCACTCCCGGCCAGCCCACACACACACTCCAGGCCACTCCCGGCCAGCCCACACACACACTCCAGGCCAC
Source organism: Scyliorhinus torazame (assembly GCF_047496885.1). Classification (NCBI taxonomy): domain Eukaryota; kingdom Metazoa; phylum Chordata; class Chondrichthyes; order Carcharhiniformes; family Scyliorhinidae; genus Scyliorhinus; species Scyliorhinus torazame. The sequence goes on from NW_027307835.1 coordinate 110,095, forward strand.
TCCCGGCCAGCCCACACACACACTCCAGGCCACTCCCGGCCAGCCCACACACACACTCCAGGCCACTCCCGGCCAGCCCACACACACACTCCAGGCCACTCCCGGCCAGCCCACACACACTCCAGGCCACTCCCGGCCAGCCCACACACACACTCCAGGCCACTCCCGGCCAGCCCACACACACACTCCAGGCCACTCCCGTCCGGCCCACACACACACTCCCGGCCAGCCCACTCACATACTCCAGGCCACTCCCGGCCAGCCCACACACACACTCCAGGCCACTCCCGGCCAGCCCACACACACTCTCCAGGCCACTCCCGGCCAGCCCACACACACACTCCAGGCCACTCCCGGCCAGCCCACACAAACACTCCAGGCGACTCCCGGCCAGCCCACACACACACTCCAGGCCATTCCCGGCCAGCCCACACACACACTCCAGGCCACTCCCGATCAGCCCACACAGACACTCCAGGCCACTCCCGACCAGCCCACACACACACTCCCGGCCACTCCCGGCCAGACAACACACACACCCCAGGCCACTCCCGGCCAGCCCACACACACACTCCACGCCACTCCCGGCCAGCCCAGACACACACTCCAGTCCACTCCCGGCCAGCCCACACGCACACTCCAGTCCACTCCCGGCCAGCCCACACACACACTCCAGGCCAATCCCGGCCATCCCACACACACACTCCAGGCCACTCCAGGCCAGCCCACACACACGCTCCAGGCCACTCCCGGCCAGCCCACACACACACTCCAGGCCACTGCCGGCCAGCCCACACAGACACTCCAGGCCACTCCCTGCCAGCCCACACACACACTCCAGGCCACTCCCGGCCAGCCCACACACACACTCCAGGCCACTCCCGGCCAGCCCACACACAAACTCCAGGCCACTCCCAGCCAGCCCACACACACTCCAGGCCACTCCCGGACAGCCCACACACACACTCCAGGCCACTCCCGGCCAGCCCACACACACACTCCAAGCCACTCCCGCCCAGCCCACACACACACTCCAGGTCACTCCCGGCCAGCCCACACACACAATCCAGGCCACTCCCGGCCAGCCCACACACACACTCCAAGCCAGGACACTCCCGGCCAGCCCACACACACACTCCAGGCCACTCCCGGCCAGCCCACACACACACACCAGGCCACTCCCGGCCAGCCACCACACAGACTAAAGTCCACTCCCGGCCAGCCCACACACACACTCCAGGCCACTCCCGGCCAGCCCACACACACACTCCAGGCGACTCCCGGCCAGCCCACACACTCCAGGCCACTCCCGGACAGCCCACACACACACTCCAGGCCACTCCCGGCTAGCCCACAAACACAGTCCAGGCCACTCCCGGCCAGCCCACACACACTCTCCAGGCCAGGCCACTCCCGGCCTGCCCACACACACACTCCAGGCCACTCCCGGCCCACACACACACTCCAGGCCACTCCCGGCCAGCCCACACACACACTCCAGGCCACTCCCGGCCAGCCCACACACACACTCCAGGACACTCCCGGCCAGCCCACACACACACTCCCGGCCAGCCCACACACACACTCCAGGCCACTCCCGGCCAGCCCACACACACTCCAGGCCACTCCCGGCCAGTCCACACACACACTCCAGGCCACTCCCGGCCAGCCCACACACACACTCCAGGCTAGGCCACTCCCGGCCAGCCCACACACACACTCCCGGCCAGCCCACACACACACTCCAGGCCACTCCCGGCCAGCCCACACACACACTCCAGGCCACTCACGGCCAGCCCACACAAACACTCCAGGCCTCTCCCGGCCAGCCAACACACACTCCCGGCCACTCCCGGCCAGCCCACACACACACTCCAGGCCACTCCCGGCCAGCCCACACACACACTCCAGGCCAGGCCTCTCCCGGCCAGCCCACACACCGACTCCAGGCCAGGCCACTCCCAGCCAGCCCACACAAACACTCCAGGCCACTCCCGGCCAGCCCACACACACCCGGCCACTCCCGGCCAGCCCACACACACACTCCAGGCCACTCCCGGCCAGCCCACACACACACTCCAGGCCAGGCCACTCCCGGCCAGCCCACACACACTCCAGGCCACTCCCGGCCAGCCCACACACACACTCCAGGCCACTCCCGGCCAGCCCACGCACACACTCCAGGCCACTCCCGGCCAGCCCACACACACACTCCAGGCCAGGCCACTCCCGGCCAGCCCACACAAACACTCCAGGCCACTCCCGGCCAGCCCACACACACACTCCAGGCCACTCGCGGCCAGCCCACACACACACTCCAGGCCACTCCCGGCCAGCCCACACACACACTCCAGGCCACTCCCGGCCAGCCCACACACACACTGCAGGCCACTCCCGGCCAGCCCACACACACACTCCAATCACTCCCGGCCATCCCACACACACACTCCAGGCCACTCCCCACCAGCCCACACACACACTCCAGGCCACTCCCGGCCAGCCCACACACACACTCCAATCACTCCCGACCAGCCCACACACACACTCCAGGCCACTCCCGGCCAGCCCACACACACACTCCAGGCCACTCCCGGCAAGCCCACACTCACACTCCAGGCCACTCCCGGCCAGCCCACACACACACTCCAGGCCACTCCCGGCCAGCCCACACACACACTCCAGGCCACTCCCGGGTAGCCCACACACACACTCCTGGCCACTCCCGGCCAGCCCACACACACACTCCAGTCCACTCCCGGCCCACACACACACTCAAGGCCACACCCGGCCAGCCCACACACACACTCCAGGCCACTCCCGGCCCACACACACACTCCAGGCCACTCCCGGCCCGCCCACACAAACACTCCAGGCCACTCCCGGCCAGCCCACACACACACTCCAGGACACTCCCGGCCAGCCCACACACACACTCCCGGCCAGCCCACACACACACTCCAGGCCACTCCCGGCCAGCCCACACACACTCCAGGCCACTCCCGGCCAGTCCACACACACACTCCAGGCCACTCCCGGCCAGCCCACACACACACTCCAGGCTAGGCCACTCCCGGCCAGCCCACACACACACTCCCGGCCAGCCCACACACACACTCCAGGCCACTCCCGGCCAGCCCACACACACACTCCAGGCCACTCCCGGCCAGCCCACACAAACACTCCAGGCCTCTCCCGGCCAGCCAACACACACTCCCGGCCACTCCCGGCCATCCCACACACACACTCCAGGCCACTCCCGGCCAGCCCACACACACACTCCAGGCCACTCCCGGCCAGCCCACACACACACTCCAGGCCACTCCCGGCCAGCCCACACACACACTCCAGGCCACTCCCGGCCAGCCCACACACACAGTCCAGGCCACTCCCGGCCAGCCCACACACACACTCCAGGCCACTCCCGGCCAGCCCACACACACACTCCAGGCCACTCCCGGCCAGCCCACACACACACTCCAGGCCACTCCCGGCCAGCCCACACACACTTCAGGCCACTCCCGGCCAGCCCACACACACACTCCAGGCCACTCCCGGCCAGCCCACACACACACTCCAGGCCACTCCCGTCCGGCCCACACACACACTCCCGGCCAGCCCACTCACATACTCCAGGCCACTCACGGCCAGCCCACACACACACTCCAGGCCACTCCCGGCCAGCCCACACACACTCTCCAGGCCACTCCCGGCCAGCCCACACACACACTCCAGGCCACTCCCGGCCAGCCCACACAAACACTCCAGGCGACTCCCGGCCAGCCCACACACACACTCCAGGCCATTCCCGGCCAGCCCACACACACACTCCAGGCCACTCACGATCAGCCCACACAGACACTCCAGGCCACTCCCGACCAGCCCACACACACACTCCCGGCCACTCCCGGCCAGACAACACACACACCCCAGGCCACTCCCGGCCAGCCCACACACACACTCCACGCCACTCCCGGCCAGCCCAGACACACACTCCAGTCCACTCCCGGCCAGCCCACACGCACACTCCAGTCCACTCCCGGCCAGCCGACACACACACTCCAGGCCAATCCCGGCCATCCCACACACACACTCCAGGCCACTCCAGGCCAGCCCACACACACGCTCCAGGCCACTCCCGGCCAGCCCACACACGCTCCAGGCCAGTCCCGGCCAGCCCACACACACTCCAGGCCACTCCCGGACAGCCCACACACACACTCCAGGCCACTCCCGATCAGCCCACACACACGCACTCCAGGCCACTCCCGGCCTACACACACACACTCCAGGCCACTCCCGGCCAGCCCACACACACACTCCAGCCCACTCCCGGCCAGCCCACACACACACTCCAGGCCACTCCCGGCCAGCCCAAACACACACTCCAGGCCAGGCCACTCCCGGCCAGCCCACACACACACTCCAGGCCACTCCCGGCCAGCCCACACACACACTCCAGGCCAGGCCACTCCCGGCCAGCCCACACAAACACTCCAGGCCACTCCCGGCCAGCCCACACACACACTCCAGGCCACTCCCGGCCAGCCCACACACACACTCCAGGCCACACCCGGCCTGCCCTCACACACACTCCCGGCCACTCACGGCCAGCCCACACTCACACTCCAGGCCACTCCCGGCCAGCCCACACTCACACTCCCGGCCAGCCCACACACACACTCCAGGCCACTCACGGCCAGCCCACACTCACACTCCAGGCCACGCCCGGCCAGCCCACACACACACTCCAGGCCATTTCCGGCCAGCCCACACACACACTCCAGGCCACTCCCGACCAGCCCACACACACACTCCAGGCCAATCCCGGCCAGCCCACACACACACTCCAGGCCACTCCCGGCCCACACACACACTCAAAGCCACTCCCGGCCAGCCCAGACACACACTCCAGTCCACTCCCGGCCAGCCCACACACACACTCCAGGCCACTCCCGGCCAGCCCACACACACACCCCCGGCCACTCCCGGCCAGCCCACACAGACACTCCAGGCCACTCCCTGCCAGCCCACACACACACTCCAGGCCACTCCCGGCCAGCCCACACACACACTCCAGGCCACTCCCAGCCAGCCCACACACACTCCAGGCCACTCCCGGACAGCCCACACACACACTCCAGGCCACTCCCGGCCAGCCCACACACACACTCCAAGCCACTCCCGCCCAGCCCACACACACACTCCAGGTCACTCCCGGCCAGCCCACACACACACTCCAGGCCACTCCCGGCCAGCCCACACACACACTCCAAGCCAGGACACTCCCGGCCAGCCCACACACACACTCCAGGCCACTCCCGGCCAGCCCACACACACACTCCAGGCCACTCCCGGCCAGCCACCACACAGACTAAAGTCCACTCCCGGCCAGCCCACACACACACTCCAGGTCACTCCCGGCAGCCCACACTCACACTCCAGGCCACTCCCGGCCAGCCCACACACACACTCTAGGTCACTCCCGGCCAGCCCACACACACGCTCCGGGCCACCCCCGGCCAGCCCACACACACACGTTCCCGGCCAGCCCACACTCACACTCCAGGCCACTCTCGGCCAGCCCACACACACACTCCAGGCCAGGCCACTCCCGGACAGCCCACACTCACACTCCAGGCCACTCCCGGCCAGCCCACACACACACTCCAGGCCACTCCCGGCCAGCACACACACACACTCGAGGTCACTCCCGGCCAGCCCACACACACACTCCAGGCCACTCCCGGCCCACACACACACTCCAGGCCACTCCCGGCCAGCCCACAAACACACTCCAGGCCACTCCCGGCGCACACACACTCCAGGCCACTCCCGGCAAGCCCACACACACACTCCAGGCCAGTCCTGGCCAGCCCACACACACACTCCAGGCCAGTCCCAGCCCACACACACACTCCAGGCCACTCCCGGCCCACACACACACTCCAGGCCACTCCCGGCCAGCCCACACACACACTCCAGGCCAGTCCCGGCCCACACACACACTCCAGGCCACTCCTGGCCAGCCCACACACACACTCCAGGCCACTCCCGGCCAGCCCACACACACACTCCAGGCCACTCCCGGCCAGCCCACACCCACACTCCAGGTCACTCCCGGCCAGGCCACACTCACACTCCAGGCCACTCCCGGCCAGCCCACACACACTCCAGGCCACTCCCGGACAGCCCACACACACACTCCAGGCCACTCCCCGCTAGCCCACAAACACAGTCCAGGCCACTCCCGGCCAGCCCACACTCACACTCCAGGACACTCCCGGCCAGCCCACACACAAACTCCAGGCCACTCCCGACCAGCCCACACACAAACTCCAGGCCACTCCCGACCAGCCTACACACACACTCCAGCCCACTCCCGGCCAGCCCACACAAACACTCCAGGCCACTCCCGGCCAGCCCACACAAACACTCCAGGCCACTCCCGATCAGCCCACACACACACACTCCAGGCCACTCACGGCCAGCCCACACACACACTCCAGGCCACTCCCGATCAGCCCACACACACGCACTCCAGGCCACTCCCGGCCTCCACACACACTCCAGCCCACTCCCGGCCAGCCCACACACACACTCCAGGCCACTCCCGGCCAGCCCACACACACTCTCCAGGCCACTCCCGGCCAGCCCACACTCACACTCCAGCCCACTCCCGGCCAGCCCACACACACACTCCAGGCCACTCCCGATCAGCCCACACACACGCACTCCAGGCCACTCCCGGCCTACACACACACTCCATCCCACTCCCGGCCAGCCCACACACACACTCCAGGCCAGGCCTCTCCCGGCCAGCCCACACACAGACTCCAGGCTAGGCCACTCCCAGCCAGCCCACACACACACTCCAGGCCACTCCCGGCCAGCCCACACACACCCGGCCACTCCCGAGCAGCCCACACACACACTCCAGGCCACTCCCGGCCAGCCCACACACACACTCCAGGCCAGGCCACTCCCGGCCAGCCCACACACACTCCAGGCCACTCCCGGCCAGCCCACACACACCTTCCAGGCCACTCCCGGCCAGCCCACGCACACACTCCAGGCCACTCCCGGCCAGCCCACACACACACTCCAGGCCAGGCCACTCCCGGCCAGCCCACACAAACACTCCAGGCCACTCCCGGCCAGCCCACACACACACTCCAGGCCACTCGCGGCCAGCCCACACACACACTCCAGGCCACTCCCGGCCAGCCCACACACACACTCCAGGCCACTCCCGGCCAGCCCACACACACACTGCAGGCCACTCCCGGCCAGCCCACACACACACTCCAATCACTCCCGGCCATCCCACACACACACTCCAGGCCACTCCCCACCAGCCCACACACACACTCCAGGCCACTCCCGGCCAGCCCACACACACACTCCAATCACTCCCGACCAGCCCACACACACACTCCAGGCCACTCCCGGCCAGCCCACATTCACACTCCAGGCCACTCCCGGCCAGCCCACACTCACACTCCAGGCCACTCCCGGCCAGCCCACACACACACTCCAGGCCACTCCCGGCCAGCCCACACACACACTCCAGGCCACTCCCGGGTAGCCCACACACACACTCCCGGCCACTCCCGGCCAGCCCACACACACACTCCAGTCCACTCCCGGCCCACACACACACTCAAGGCCACACCCGGCCAGCCCACACACACACTCCAGGCCACTCCCGGCCCACACACACACTCCAGGCCACTCCCGGCCAGCCCACACACACACTCCAGGCCACTCCCGGCCAGCCCACACACACACTCCAGGACACTCCCGGCCAGCCCACACACACACTCCCGGCCAGCCCACACACACACTCCAGGCCACTCCCGGCCAGCCCACACACACTCCAGGCCACTCCCGGCCAGTCCACACACACACTCCAGGCCACTCCCGGCCAGCCCACACACACACTCCATGCTAGGCCACTCCCGGCCAGCCCACACACACACTCCCGGCCAGCCCACACACACACTCCAGGCCACTCCCGGCCAGCCCACACACACACTCCAGGCCACTCCCGGCCAGCCCACACAAACACTCCAGGCCTCTCCCGGCCAGCCAACACACACTCCCGGCCACTCCCGGCCATCCCACACACAGACTCCAGGCCACTCCCGGCCAGCCCACACACACACTCCAGGCCACTCCCGGCCAGCCCACACACACACTCCAGGCCACTCCCGGCCAGCCCACACACACACTCCAGGCCACTCCCGGCCAGCCCACACACACACTCCAGGCCACTCCCGGCCAGCCCACACACACACTCCAGGCCACTCCCGGCCAGCCCACACACACACTCCAGGCCACTCCCGGCCAGCCCACACACACACTCCAGGCCACTCCCGGCCAGCCCACACACACACTCCAGGCCACTCCCGGCCAGCCCACACACACTCCAGGCCACTCCCGGCCAGCCCACACACACACTCCAGGCCACTCCCGGCCAGCCCACACACACACTCCAGGCCACTCCCGTCCGGCCCACACACACACTCCCGGCCAGCCCACTCACATACTCCAGGCCACTCCCGGCCAGCCCACACACACACTCCAGGCCACTCCCGGCCAGCCCACACACACTCTCCAGGCCACTCCCGGCCAGCCCACACACACACTCCAGGCCACTCCCGGCCAGCCCACACAAACACTCCAGGCGACTCCCGGCCAGCCCACACACACACTCCAGTTCATTCCCGGCCAGCCCACACACACACTCCAGGCCACTCCCGATCAGCCCACACAGACACTCCAGGCCACTCCCGACCAGCCCACACACACACTCTCGGCCACTCCCGGCCAGACAACACACACACCCCAGGCCACTCCCGGCCAGCCCACACACGCACTCCACGCCACTCCCGGCCAGCCCAGACACACACTCCAGTCCACTCCCGGCCAGCCCACACGCACACTCCAGTCCACTCCCGGCCAGCCCACACACACACTCCAGGCCAATCCCGGCCATCCCACACACACACTCCAGGCCACTCCAGGCCAGCCCACACACACGCTCCAGGCCACTCCCGGCCAGCCCACACACACACTCCAGGCCACTGCCGGCCAGCCCACACAGACACTCCAGGCCACTCCCTGCCAGCCCACACACACACTCCAGGCCACTCCCGGCCAGCCCACACACACACTCCAGGCCACTCCCGGCCAGCCCACACACAAACTCGAGGCCACTCCCAGCCAGCCCACACACACTCCAGGCCACTCCCGGACAGCCCACACACACACTCCAGGCCACTCCCGGCCAGCCCACACACACACTCCAAGCCACTCCCGCCCAGCCCACACACACACTCCAGGTCACTCCCGGCCAGCCCACACACACACTCCAGGCCACTCCCGGCCAGCCCACACACACACTCCAAGCCAGGACACTCCCGGCCAGCCCACACACACACTCCAGGCCACTCCCGGCCAGCCCACACACACACACCAGGCCACTCCCGGCCAGCCACCACACAGACTAAAGTCCACTCCCGGCCAGCCCACACACACACTCCAGGCCACTCCCGGCCAGCCCACACACACACTCCAGGCCACTCCCGGCCAGCCCACACACTCCAGGCCACTCCCGGACAGCCCACACACACACTCCAGGCCACTCCCGGCTAGCCCACAAACACAGTCCAGGCCACTCCCGGCCAGCCCACACACTCTCCAGGCCAGGCCACTCCCGGCCAGCCCACACACACACTCCAGGCCACTCCCGGCCCACACACACACTCCAGGCCACTCCCGGCCAGCCCACACACACACTCCAGGCCACTCCCGGCCAGCCCACACACACACTCCAGGACACTCCCGGCCAGCCCACACACACACTCCCGGCCAGCCCACACACACACTCCAGGCCACTCCCGGCCAGCCCACACACACTCCAGGCCACTCCCGGCCAGTCCACACACACACTCCAGGCCACTCCCGGCCAGCCCACACACACATTCCAGGCTAGGCCACTCCCGGCCAGCCCACACACACACTCCCGGCCAGCCCACACACACACTCCAGGCCACTCCCGGCCAGCCCACACACACACTCCAGGCCACTCCCGGCCAGCCCACACAATCACACCAGGCCTCTCCCGGCCAGCCAACACACACTCCCGGCCACTCCCGGCCAGCCCACACACACACTCCAGGCCACTCCCGGCCAGCCCACACACACACTCCAGGCCAGGCCTCTCCCGGCCAGCCCACACACAGACTCCAGGCCAGGCCACTCCCAGCCAGCCCACACACACACTCCTGGCCACTCCCGGCCAGCCCACACACACCCGGCCACACCCGGCCAGCCCACACACACACTCCAGGCCACTCCCGGCCAGCCGACACACACACTCCAGGCCAGGCCACTCCCGGCCAGCCCACACACACTCCAGGCCACTCCCGGCCAGCCCACACACACACTCCAGGCCACTCCCGGCCAGCCCACGCACACACTCCAGGCCACTCCCGGCCAGCCCACACACACACTCCAGGCCAGGCCACTCCCGGCCAGCCCACACAAACACTCCAGGCCACTCCCGGCCAGCCCACACACACACTCCAGGCCACTCGCGGCCAGCCCACACACACACTCCAGGCCACTCCCGGCCAGCCCACACACACACTCCAGGCCACTCCCGGCCAGCCCACACACACACTGCAGGCCACTCCCGGCCAGCCCACACACACACTCCAATCACTCCCGGCCATCCCACACACACACTCCAGGCCACTCCCCACCAGCCCACACACACACTCCAGGCCACTCCCGGCCAGCCCACACACACACTCCAATCACTCCCGACCAGCCCACACACACACTCCAGGCCACTCCCGGCCAGCCCACACACACACTCCAGGCCACTCCCGGCCAGCCCACACTCACACTCCAGGCCACTCCCGGCCAGCCCACACACACACTCCAGGCCACTCCCGGCCAGCCCACACACACACTCCAGGCCACTCCCGGGTAGCCCACACACACACTCCCGGCCAACCCCGGCCAGCCCACACACACACTCCAGTCCACTCCCGGCCCACACACACTCAAGGCCACACCCGGCCAGCCCACACACACACTCCAGGCCACTCCCGGCCCACACACACACTCCAGGCCACTCCCGGCCAGCCCACACACACACTCCAGGCCACTCCCGGCCAGCCCACACACACACTCCAGGACACTCCCGGCCAGCCCACACACACACTCCCGGCCAGCCCACACACACACTCCAGGCCACTCCCGGCCAGCCCACACACACTCCAGGCCACTCCCGGCCCGTCCACGCACACACTCCAGGCCACTCCCGGCCAGCCCACACACACACTCCAGGCTAGGCCACTCCCGGCCAGCCCACACACACACTCCCGGCCACTCCCGGCCAGCCCACACAAACACTCCAGGCCTCTCCCGGCCAGCCAACACACACTCCCGGCCACTCCCGGCCATCCCACACACACACTCCAGGCCACTCCCGGCCAGCCCACACACACACTCCAGGCCACTCCCGGCCAGCCCACACACACACTCCAGGCCACTCCCGGCCAGCCCACACACACACTCCAGGCCACTCCCGGCCAGCCCACACACACACTCCAGGCCACTCCCGGCCAGCCCACACACACACTCCAGGCCACTCCCGGCCAGCCCACACACACACTCCAGGCCACTCCCGGCCAGCCCACACACACACTCCAGGCCACTCCCGGCCAGCCCACACACACACTCCAGGCCACTCCCGGCCAGCCCACACACACTCCAGGCCACTCCCGGCCAGCCCACACACACACTCCAGGCCACTCCCGGCCAGCCCACACACACACTCCAGGCCACTCCCGTCCGGCCCACACACACACTCCCGGCCAGCCCACTCACATACTCCAGGCCACTCCCGGCCAGCCCACACACACACTCCAGGCCACTCCCAGCCAGCCCACACACACTCTCCAGGCCACACCCGGCCAGCCCACACACACACTCCAGGCCACTCTCGGCCAGCCCACACAAACACTCCAGGCGACTCCCGGCCAGCCCCCACACACACTCCAGGCCATTCCCGGCCAGCCCACACACACACTCCAGGCCACTCCCGATCAGCCCACACAGACACTCCAGGCCACTCCCGACCAGCCCACACACACACTCCCGGCCACTCCCGGCCAGACAACACACACACCCCAGGCCACTCCCGGCCAGCCCACACACACACTCCACGCCACTCCCGGCCAGCCCAGACACACACTCCAGTCCACTCCCGGCCAGCCCACACGCACACTCCAGTCCACTCCCGGCCAGCCCACACACACACTCCAGGCCAATCCCGGCCATCCCACACACACACTCCAGGCCACTCCAGGCCAGCCCACACACACGCTCCAGGCCACTCCCGGCCAGCCCACACACACACTCCAGGCCACTGCCGGCCAGCCCACACAGACACTCCAGGCCACTCCCTGCCAGCCCACACACACACTCCAGGCCACTCCCGGCCAGCTCACACACACACTCCAGGCCACTCCCGGCCAGCCCACACACAAACTCCAGGCCACTCCCAGCCAGCCCACACACACTCCAGGCCACTCCCGGACAGCCCACACACACACTCCAGGCCACTCCCGGCCAGCCCACACACACACTCCAAGCCACTCCCGCCCAGCCCACACACACACTCCAGGTCACTCCCGGCCAGCCCACACACACACTCCAGGCCACTCCCGGCCAGCCCACACACACACTCCAAGCCAGGACACTCCCGGCCAGCCCACACACACACTCCAGGCCACTCCCGGCCAGCCCACACACACACTCCAGGCCACTCCCGGCCAGCCACCACACAGACTAAAGTCCACTCCCGGCCAGCCCACACACACACTCCAGGCCACTCCCGGCCAGCCCACACACACACTCCAGGCCACTCCCGGCCAGCCCACACACTCCAGGCCACTCCCGGACAGCCCACACAAACACTCCAGGCCACTCCCGGCTAGCCCACAAACACAGTCCAGGCCACTCCCGGCCAGCCCACACACACTCTCCAGGCCAGGCCACTCCCGGCCAGCCCACACACACACTCCAGGCCACTCCCGGCCCACACACACACTCCAGGCCACTCCCGGCCAGCCCACACACACACTCCAGGCCACTCACGGCCAGCCCACACACACACTCCAGGACACTCCCGGCCAGCCCACACACACACTCCCGGCCAGCCCACACACACACTCCAGGCCACTCCCGGCCAGCCCACACACACTCCAGGCCACTCCCGGCCAGTCCACACACACACTCCAGGCCACTCCCGGCCAGCCCACACACACACTCCAGGCTAGGCCACTCCCGGCCAGCCCACACACACACTCCCGGCCAGCCCACACACACACTCCAGGCCACTCCCGGCCAGCCCACACACACACTCCAGGCCACTCCCGGCCAGCCCACACAAACACTCCAGGCCTCTCCCGGCCAGCCAACACACACTCCCGGCTACTCCCGGCCATCCCACACACACACTCCAGGCCACTCCCGGCCAGCCCACACACACACTCCAGGCCACTCCCGGCCAGCCCACACACACACTCCAGGCCACTCCCGGCCAGCCCACACACACACTCCAGGCCACTCCCGGCCAGCCCACACACACACTCCAGGCCACTCCCGGCCAGCCCACACACACACTCCAGGCCACTCCCAGCCAGCCCACACACACACTCCAGGCCACTCCCGGCCAGCCCACACACACACTCCAGGCCACTCCCGGCCAGCCCACACACACACTCCAGGCCACTCCCGGCCAGCCCACACACACTCCAGGCCACTCCCGGCCAGCCCACACACACACTCCAGGCCACTCCCGGCCAGCCCACACACACACTCCAGGCCACTCCCGTCCGGCCCACACACACACTCCCGGCCAGCCCACTCACATACTCCAGGCCACTCCCGGCCAGCCCACACACACACTCCAGGCCACTCCCGGCCAGCCCACACACACTCTCCAGGCCACTCCCGGCCAGCCCACACACACACTCCAGGCCACTCCCGGCCAGCCCACACAAACAATCCAGGCGACTCCCGGCCAGCCCACACACACACTCCAGGCCATTCCCGGCCAGCCCACACACACACTCCAGGCCACTCCCGATCAGCCCACACAGACACTCCAGGCCACTCCCGACCAGCCCACACACACACTCCCGGCCACTCCCGGCCAGACAACACACACACCCCAGGCCACTCCCGGCCAGCCCACACACACACTCCACGCCACTCCCGGCCAGCCCAGACACACACTCCAGTCCACTCCCGGCCAGCCCACACGCACACTCCAGTCCACTCCCGGCCAGCCCACACACACACTCCAGGTCAATCCCGGCCATCCCACACACACACTCCAGGCCACTCCAGGCCAGCCCACACACACGCTCCAGGCCACTCCCGGCCAGCCCACACACACGCTCCAGGCCACTGCCGGCCAGCCCACACAGACACTCCAGGCCACTCCCTGCCAGCCCACACACACACTCCAGGCCACTCCCGGCCAGCCCACACACACACTCCAGGCCACTCCCGGCCAGCCCACACACAAACTCCAGGCCACTCCCAGCCAGCCCACACACACTCCAGGCCACTCCTGGACAGCCCACACACACACTCCAGGCCACTCCCGGCCAGCCCACACACACACTCCAAGCCACTCCCGCCCAGCCCACACACACACTCCAGGTCACTCCCGGCCAGCCCACACACACACTCCAGGCCACTCCCGGCCAGCCCACACACACACTCCAAGCCAGGACACTCCCGGCCAGCCCACACACACACTCCAGGCCACTCCCGGCCAGCCCACACACACACTCCAGGCCACTCCCGGCCAGCCACCACACAGACTAAAGTCCACTCCCGGCCAGCCCACACACACACTCCAGGCCACTCCCGGCCAGCCCACACACACACTCCAGGCCACTCCCGGCCAGCCCACACACTCCAGGCCACTCCCGGACAGCCCACACACACACTCCAGGCCACTCCCGGCTAGGCCACAAACACAGTCCAGGCCACTCCCGGCCAGCCCACACACACTGTCCAGGCCAGGCCACTCCCGGCCAGCCCACACACACTCTCCAGGCCACTCCCGGCCAGCCCACACACAAACTCCAGGCCACTCCCGACCAGCCTACACACACACTGCAGCCCACTCCCGGCCAGCCCACACACACACTCCAGGCCACTCCCGGCCAGCCCACACAGACACTCCAGGCCACTCCCTGCCAGCCCACACACACACTCCAGGCCACTCCCGGCCAGCCCACACACACACTCCAGGCCACTCCCGGCCAGCCCACACACAAACTCCAGGCCACTCCCAGCCAGCCCACACACACTCCAGGCCACTCCCGGACAGCCCACACACACACTCCAGGCCACTCCCGGCCAGCCCACACACACACTCCAAGCCACTCCCGCCCAGCCCACACACACACTCCAGGTCACTCCCGGCCAGCCCACACACACACTCCAGGCCACTCCCGGCCAGCCCACACACACACTCCAAGCCAGGACGCTCCCGGCCAGCCCACACACACACTCCAGGCCACTCCCGGCCAGCCCACACACACACTCCAGGCCACTCCCGGCCAGCCACCACACAGACTAAAGTCCACTCCCGGCCAGCCCACACACACACTCCAGGCCACTCCCGGCCAGCCCACACACACACTCCAGGCCACTCCCGGCCAGCCCACACACTCCAGGCCACTCCCGGACAGCCCACACAAACACTCCAGGCCACTCCCGGCTAGCCCACAAACACAGTCCAGGCCACTCCCGGCCAGCCCACACACATTCTCCAGGCCAGGCCACTCCCGGCCAGCCCACACACACACTCCAGGCCACTCCCGGCCCACACACACACTCCAGGCCACTCCCGGCCAGCCCACACACACACTCCAGCCCTCTCCCGGCCAGCCCACACACACACTCCAGGACACTCCCGGCCAGCCCACACACACACTCCCGGCCAGCCCACACACACACTCCAGGCCACTCCCGGCCAGCCCACACACACTCCAGGCCACTCCCGGCCAGTCCACACACACACTCCAGGCCACTCCCGGCCAGCCCACACACACACTCCAGGCTAGGCCACTCCCGGCCAGCCCACACACACACTCCCGGCCAGCCCACACACACACTCCAGGCCACTCCCGGCCAGCCCACACACACACTCCAGGCCACTCTCGGCCAGCCCACACAAACACTCCAGGCCTCTCCCGGCCAGCCAACACACACTCCCGGCTACTCCCGGCCATCCCACACACACACTCCAGGCCACTCCCGGCCAGCCCACACACACACTCCAGGCCACTCCCGGCCAGCCCACACACACACTCCAGGCCACTCCCGGCCAGCCCACACACACACTCCAGGCCACTCCCGGCCAGCCCACACACACACTCCAGGCCACTCCCGGCCAGCCCACACAAACTCCAGGCCACTCCCGGCCAGCCCACACACACACTCCAGGCCACTCCCGGCCAGCCCACACACACTCCAGGCCACTCCCGGCCAGCCCACACACACACTCCAGGCCACTCCCGGCCAGCCCACACACACTCCAGGCCACTCCCGGCCAGCCCACACACACACTCCAGGCCACTCCCGGCCAGCCCACACACACACTCCAGGCCACTCCCGTCCGGCCCACACACACACTCCCGGCCAGCCCACTCACATACTCCAGGCCACTCCCGGCCAGCCCACACACACACTCCAGGCCACTCCCGGCCAGCCCACACACACTCTCCAGGCCACTCCCGGCCAGCCCACACACACTCCAGGCCACTCCCGGCCAGCCCACACAAACAATCCAGGCGACTCCCGGCCAGCCCACACACACACTCCAGGCCATTCCCGGCCAGCCCACACACACACTCCAGGCCACTCCCGATCAGCCCACACAGACACTCCAGGCCACTCCCGACCAGCCCACACACACACTCCCGGCCACTCCCGGCCAGACAACACACACACCCCAGGCCACTCCCGGCCAGCCCACACACACACTCCACGCCACTCCCGGCCAGCCCAGACACACACTCCAGTCCACTCCCGGCCAGCGCACACGCACACTCCAGTCCACTCCCGGCCAGCCCACACACACACTCCAGGCCAATCCCGGCCATCCCACACACACACTCCAGGCCACTCCAGGCCAGCCCACACACACGCTCCAGGCCACTCCCGGCCAGCCCACACACACACTCCAGGCCACTGCCGGCCAGCACACACAGACACTCCAGGCCACTCCCTGCCAGCCCACACACACACTCCAGGCCACTCCCGGCCAGCCCACACACACACTCCAGGCCACTCCCGGCCAGCCCACACACAAACTCCAGGCCACTCCCAGCCAGCCCACACACACTCCAGGCCACTCCCGGACAGCCCACACACACACTCCAAGCCACTCCCGCCCAGCCCACACACACACTCCAGGTCACTCCCGGCCAGCCCACACACACACTCCACGCCACTCCCGGCCAGCCCACACACACACTCCAGGCCACTCCCGGCCAGCCCACACACACACTCCAGGCCACCCGTCCGGCCCACACACACACTCCCGGCCAGCCCACACACACACTCCAGGCCACTCCCGGCCAGCCCACACACACACTCCAGGCCACTCCCGGCCAGCCACCACACAGACTAAAGTCCACTCCCGGCCAGCCCACACACACACTCCAGGCCACTCCCGGCCAGCCCACACACACACTCCAGGCCACTCCCGGCCAGCCCACACACTCCAGGCCACTCCCGGACAGCCCACACACACACTCCAGGCCACTCCCGGCTAGGCCACAAACACAGTCCAGGCCACACCCGGCCAGCCCACACACACTCTCCAGGCCAGGCCACTCCCGGCCAGCCCACACACACTCTCCAGGCCACTCCCGGCCAGCCCACACACAAACTCCAGGCCACTCCCGACCAGCCTACACACACACTGCAGCCCACTCCCGGCCAGCCCACACACACACTCCAGGCCACTCCCGGCCAGCCCACACACACACTCCAGGCCACTCCCGGCCAGCCCACACAAACACTCCAGGCCACTCCCGGCCAGCCCACACACACACTCCCGGCCAGCCCACACACACACTCCCGGCCACTCCCGGCCAGCCCACACACACACTCCAGGCCACTCCCGGCCAGCCCACACACACACTCACGGCCACTCCCGGCCAGCCCACACACACACTCCAGGCCACTCCCGGCCAGCCCACACACACACTCCCTGCCATCCCACACACACTCCAGGCCACCCGGCCAGCCCACACACACACTCCAGGCCACTCCCGGCCAGCCCACAAACACTCCAGGTCACTCCCTGCCATCCCACACTCACACTCCAGGTCACTCCCTGCCATCCCACACTCACACTCCAGGCCACTCCCGGCCAGCCCACACACACACTCCCTGCCATCCCACACACACACTCCAGGCCACTCCCGGCCAGCCCACACACACACTCCCGGCCACTCCCGGCCAGCCCACACACACACTCCCGGCCATTCCCGGCCAGCCCACACACACACTCCAGGCTAGGCCACTCCCGGCCAGCCCACACACACACTCCAGGCCACTCCCGGCCAGCCCACACACACACTCCAAGCCACTCCCGCCCAGCCCACACACACACTCCAGGTCACTCCCGGCCAGCCCACACACACACTCCAGGCCACTCCCGGCCAGCCCACACACACACTCCAAGCCAGGACACTCCCGGCCAGCCCACACACACACTCCAGGCCACTCCCGGCCAGCCCACACACACACTCCAGGCCACTCCCGGCCAGCCACCACACAGACTAAAGTCCACTCCCGGCCAGCCCACACACACACTCCAGGCCACTCCCGGCCAGCCCACACACACACTCCAGGCCACTCCCGGCCAGCCCACACACTCCAGGCCACTCCCGGACAGCCCACACACACACTCCAGGCCACTCCCGGCTAGGCCACAAACACAGTCCAGGCCACTCCCGGCCAGCCCACACACACTGTCCAGGCCAGGCCACTCCCGGCCAGCCCACACACACTCTCCAGGCCACTCCCGGCCAGCCCACACACAAACTCCAGGCCACTCCCGACCAGCCTACACACACACTGCAGCCCACTCCCGGCCAGCCCACACACACACTCCAGGCCACTCCCGGCCAGCCCACACAGACACTCCAGGCCACTCCCTGCCAGCCCACACACACACTCCAGGCCACTCCCGGCCAGCCCACACACACACTCCAGGCCACTCCCGGCCAGCCCACACACAAACTCCAGGCCACTCCCAGCCAGCCCACACACACTCCAGGCCACTCCCGGACAGCCCACACACACACTCCAGGCCACTCCCGGCCAGCCCACACACACACTCCAAGCCACTCCCGCCCAGCCCACACACACACTCCAGGTCACTCCCGGCCAGCCCACACACACACTCCAGGCCACTCCCGGCCAGCCCACACACACACTCCAAGCCAGGACACTCCCGGCCAGCCCACACACACACTCCAGGCCACTCCCGGCCAGCCCACACACACACTCCAGGCCACTCCCGGCCAGCCACCACACAGACTAAAGTCCACTCCCGGCCAGCCCACACACACACTCCAGGCCACTCCCGGCCAGCCCACACACACACTCCAGGCCACTCCCGGCCAGCCCACACACTCCAGGCCACTCCCGGACAGCCCACACAAACACTCCAGGCCACTCCCGGCTAGCCCACAAACACAGTCCAGGCCACTCCCGGCCAGCCCACACACACTCTCCAGGCCAGGCCACTCCCGGCCAGCCCACACACACACTCCAGGCCACTCCCGGCCCACACACACACTCCAGGCCACTCCCGGCCAGCCCACACACACACTCCAGGCCTCTCCCGGCCAGCCCACACACACACTCCAGGACACTCCCGGCCAGCCCACACACACACTCCCGGCCAGCCCACACACACACTCCAGGCCACTCCCGGCCAGCCCACACACACTCCAGGCCACTCCCGGCCAGTCCACACACACACTCCAGGCCACTCCCGGCCAGCCCACACACACACTCCAGGCTAGGCCACTCCCGGCCAGCCCACACACACACTCCCGGCCAGCCCACACACACACTCCAGGCCACTCCCGGCCAGCCCACACACACACTCCAGGCCACTCTCGGCCAGCCCACACAAACACTCCAGGCCTCTCCCGGCCAGCCAACACACACTCCCGGCTACTCCCGGCCATCCCACACACACTCCAGGCCACTCCCGGCCAGCCCACACACACAGTCCAGGCCACTCCCGGCCAGCCCACACACACACTCCAGGCCACTCCCGGCCAGCCCACACACACACTCCAGGCCACTCCCGGCCAGCCCACACACACACTCCAGGCCACTCCCGGCCAGCCCACACAAACTCCAGGCCACTCCCGGCCAGCCCACACACACACTCCAGGCCACTCCCGGCCAGCCCACACACACTCCAGGCCACTCCCGGCCAGCCCACACACACACTCCAGGCCACTCCCGGCCAGCCCACACACACTCCAGGCCACTCCCGGCCAGCCCACACACACACTCCAGGCCACTCCCGGCCAGCCCACACACACACTCCAGGCCACTCCCGTCCGGCCCACACACACACTCCCGGCCAGCCCACTCACATACTCCAGGCCACTCCCGGCCAGCCCACACACACACTCCAGGCCACTCCCGGCCAGCCCACACACACTCTCCAGGCCACTCCCGGCCAGCCCACACACACTCCAGGCCACTCCCGGCCAGCCCACACAAACAATCCAGGCGACTCCCGGCCAGCCCACACACACACTCCAGGCCATTCCCGGCCAGCCCACACACACACTCCAGGCCACTCCCGATCAGCCCACACAGACACTCCAGGCCACTCCCGACCAGCCCACACACACACTCCCGGCCACTCCCGGCCAGACAACACACACACCCCAGGCCACTCCCGGCCAGCCCACACACACACTCCACGCCACTCCCGGCCAGCCCAGACACACACTCCAGTCCACTCCCGGCCAGCCCACACGCACACTCCAGTCCACTCCCGGCCAGCCCACACACACACTCCAGGCCAATCCCGGCCATCCCACACACACACTCCAGGCCACTCCAGGCCAGCCCACACACACGCTCCAGGCCACTCCCGGCCAGCCCACACACACACTCCAGGCCACTGCCGGCCAGCACACACAGACACTCCAGGCCACTCCCTGCCAGCCCACACACACACTCCAGGCCACTCCCGGCCAGCCCACACACACACTCCAGGCCACTCCCGGCCAGCCCACACACAAACTCCAGGCCACTCCCAGCCAGCCCACACACACTCCAGGCCACTCCCGGACAGCCCACACACACACTCCAAGCCACTCCCGCCCAGCCCACACACACACTCCAGGTCACTCCCGGCCAGCCCACACACACACTCCACGCCACTCCCGGCCAGCCCACACACACACTCCAGGCCACTCCCGGCCAGCCCACACACACACTCCAGGCCACTCCCGGCCAGCCCACACACTCCAGGCCACTCCCGGACAGCCCACACACACACTCCAGGCCACTCCCGGCTAGGCCACAAACACAGTCCAGGCCACTCCCGGCCAGCCCACACACACTCTCCAGGCCAGGCCACTCCCGGCCAGCCCACACACACTCTCCAGGCCACTCCCGGCCAGCCCACACACAAACTCCAGGCCACTCCCGACCAGCCTACACACACACTGCAGCCCACTCCCGGCCAGCCCACACACACACTCCAGGCCACTCCCGGCCAGCCCACACACACACTCCAGGCCACTCCCGGCCAGCCCACACAAACACTCCAGGCCACTCCCGGCCAGCCCACACACACACTCCCGGCCAGCCCACACACACACTCCCGGCCACTCCCGGCCAGCCCACACACACACTCCAGGCCACTCCCGGCCAGCCCACACACACACTCCCGGCCACTCCCGGCCAGCCCACACACACACTCCAGGCCACTCCCGGCCAGCCCACACACACACTCCCTGCCATCCCACACACACTCCAGGCCACCCGGCCAGCCCACACACACACTCCAGGCCACTCCCGGCCAGCCCACAAACACTCCAGGTCACTCCCTGCCATCCCACACTCACACTCCAGGTCACTCCCTGCCATCCCACACTCACACTCCAGGCCACTCCCGGCCAGCCCACACACACACTCCCTGCCATCCCACACACACACTCCAGGCCACTCCCGGCCAGCCCACACACACACTCCCGGCCACTCCCGGCCAGCCCACACACACACTCCCGGCCATTCCCGGCCAGCCCACACACACACTCCAGGCTAGGCCACTCCCGGCCAGCCCACACACACACTCCCGGCCACTCCCGGCCAGCCCACACACACACTCCAGGCCACTCCCGGCCAGCCCACACACACACTCCAGGCTAGGCCACTCCCGGCCAGCCCACACACACACTCCCGGCCAGCCCACACACACACTCCAGGCCACTCCCGGCCAGCCCACACACACACTCCAGGCCACTCCCGGCCAGCCCACACACACACTCCAGGCCACTCCCGGCCAGCCCACACACACACTCCAGGCCACTCCCGGCCAGCCCACACTCACACTCCAGGCCACTCCCGGCTAGCCCACACACACACTCCAGGCTAGGCCACTCCCGGCCAGCCCACACTCACACTCCAGGCCACTCCCGGCCAGCCCACACACACACTCCCGGCCAGCCCACACACACACTCCAGGCCACTCCCGGCCAGCCCACACACACACTCCAGGCCACTCCCGGCCAGCCCACACACACACTCCCGGCCAGCCCACACACACACTCCAGGCCACTCCCGGCCAGCCCACACACACACTCCAGGCCACTCCCGGCCAGCCCACACACACACTCCAGGCCACTCCCGGCCAGCCCACACACACACTCCAGGCCACTCCCGGCCAGCCCACACACACTCTCCAGGCCACTCCCGGCCAGCCCACACACACACTCCAGGCCACTCCCGATCAGCCCACACAGACACTCCAGGCCACTCCCGACCAGCCCACACACACACTCCCGGCCACTCCCGGCCAGACAACACACACACCACAGGCCACTCCCGGCCAGCCCACACACACACTCCACGCCACTCCCGGCCAGCCCAGACACACGCTCCAGGCCACTCCCGGCCAGCCCACACGCACACTACAGTCCACTCCCGGCCAGCCCACACACACACTCCAGGCCAATCCCGGCCATCCCACACACACACTCCAGGCCACTCCAGGCCAGCCCACACACACGCTCCAGGCCACTCCCGGCCAGCCCACACACACACTCCAGGCCACTGCCGGCCAGCCCACACAGACACTCCAGGCCACTCCCTGCCAGCCCACACACACACTCCAGGCCACTCCCGGCCAGCCCACACACACACTCCAGGCCACTCCCGGCCAGCCCACACACAAACTCCAGGCCACTCCCAGCCAGCCCACACACACTGCAGGCCACTCCCGGACAGCCCACACACACACTCCAGGCCACTCCCGGCCAGCCCACACACACACTCCAAGCCACTCCCGCCCAGCCCACACACACACTCCAGGTCACTCCCGGCCAGCCCACACACACACTCCAGGCCACTCCCGGCCAGCCCACACACACACTCCAAGCCAGGACACTCCCGGCCAGCCCACACACACACTCCAGGCCACTCCCGGCCAGCCCCCACACACACTCCAGGCCACTCCCGGCCAGCCACCACACAGACTAAAGTCAACTCCCGGCCAGCCCACACTCACACTCCAGGCCACTCCCGGCCAGCCCACACACACACTCCAGGCCACTCCCGGCCAGCCCACACACTCCAGGCCACTCCCGGACAGCCCACACACACACTCCAGGCCACTCCCGGCTAGCCCACAAACACAGTCCAGGCCACTCCCGGCCAGCCCACACACACTCTCCAGGCCAGGCCACTCCCGGCCAGCCCACACACACTCTCCAGGCCACTCCCGGCCAGCCCACACACAAACTCCAGGCCACTCCCGACCAGCCTTCACACACACTGCAGCCCACTCCCGGCCAGCCCACACAAACACTCCAGGCCACTCCCGGCCAGCCCACACAAACACTCCAGGCCACTCCCGGCCAGCCCACACACACACTCCCTGCCATCCCACACACACACTCCAGGCCACTCCCGATCATCCCACACACACGCACTCCAGGCCACTCCCGGCCAGCCCACACACACACTCCAGGCCACTCCCGATCAGGACACACACACGCACTCCAGGCCACTCCCGGCCTACACACACACACTCCAGGGCACTCCCGGCCAGCCCACACACACTCTCCAGGCCACTCCCGGCCAGCCCACACACACACTCCAGCCCACTCCCGGCCAGCCCACACACACACTCCAGGCCACTCCCGGCCAGCCCAAATACACACTCCAGGCCAGGCCACTCCCGGCCAGCCCACACACACACTCCAGGCCACTCCCGGCCAGCCCACACACACACTCCAGGCCAGGCCACTCCCGGCCAGCGCACACAAACACTCCAGGCCACTCCCGGCCAGCCCACACACACACTCCAGGCCACTCCCGGCCAGCCCACACACACAGTCCAGGCCACACCCGGCCTGCCCTCACACACACTCCCGGCCACTCACGGCCAGCCCACACACACTCCAGAACACTCCCGGCCAGCCCACACTCACACTCCCGGCCAGCCCACACACACACTCCAGGCCACTCACGGCCAGCCCACACTCACACTCCAGGCCACGCCCGGCCAGCCCACACACACACTCCAGGCCACTCCCGGCCAGCCCACACACACTCTCCCCGCCAGCCCACACACACACTCCAGGCCAATCCCGGCCAGCCCACACACACACTCCAGGCCAATCCCGGCCAGCCCACACAAACACTCCAGGCCA
This sequence comes from Scyliorhinus torazame, assembly GCF_047496885.1. Taxonomy (NCBI): domain Eukaryota; kingdom Metazoa; phylum Chordata; class Chondrichthyes; order Carcharhiniformes; family Scyliorhinidae; genus Scyliorhinus; species Scyliorhinus torazame. The sequence goes on from NW_027307835.1 coordinate 135,135, forward strand.
CTCCCGGCCCACACACACACTCAAGGCCACTCCCGGCCAGCCCACACACACACTCCAGTCCACTCCCGGCCAGCCCACCCACACACTCCAGGTCACTCCCGGCCAGCCCACACACACACTCCAGGCCACTCCCGGCCAGCCCACACACACTCTCCCCGCCAGCCCACACACACACTCCAGGCCAATCCCGGCCAGCCCACACACACACTCCAGGCCAATCCCGGCCAGCCCACACAAACACTCCAGGCCACTCCCGGCCCACACTCACACTCCAGTCCACTCCCGGCCGGCCCACACACTCCAGTCCACTCCCGGCCAGCCCGCACACACACTTCAGGCCACTCCCGGCCAGCCCACACACACACTCCAGGCCACTCCCGGCCAGCCCACAAACACAGTCCAGGCCACTCCCGGCCAGCCCACACACACTCTCCAGGCCAGGCCACTCCCGGCCAGCCCACACACACTCTCCAGGCCACTCCCGGCCAGCCCACACACAAACTCCAGGCCACTCCCGACCAGCCTACACACACACTGCAGCCCACTCCCGGCCAGCCCACACAAACACTCCAGGCCACTCCCGGCCAGCCCACACAAACACTCCAGGCCACTCCCGGCCAGCCCACACACACACTCCCTGCCATCCCACACACACACTCCAGGCCACTCCCGATCATCCCACACACACGCACTCCAGGCCACTCCCGGCCAGCCCACACACACACTCCAGGCCACTCCCGATCAGGACACACACACGCACTCCAGGCCACTCCCGGCCTACACACACACACTCCAGGGCACTCCCGGCCAGCCCACACACACTCTCCAGGCCACTCCCGGCCAGCCCACACACACACTCCAGCCCACTCCCGGCCAGCCCACACACACACTCCAGGCCACTCCCGGCCAGCCCAAATACACACTCCAGGCCAGGCCACTCCCGGCCAGCCCACACACACACTCCAGGCCACTCCCGGCCAGCCCACACACACACTCCAGGCCACTCCCGGCCAGCCCACACACACACTCCAGGCCACTCCCGGCCAGCCCACACACACACTCCAGTCCACTCCCGGCCAACCCACACACACACTCCAGCCCACTCCCGGCCAGCCCACACACACACTCCAGGCCACTCCCGGCCAGCCCAAATACACACTCCAGGCCAGGCCACTCCCGGCCAGCCCACACACACACTCCAGGCCACTCCCGGCCAGCCCACACAAACACTCCAGGCCACTCCCGGCCAGCCCACACACACACTCCAGGCCACTCCCGGCCAGCCCACACACACAGTCCAGGCCACACCCGGCCTGCCCTCACACACACTCCCGGCCACCCACGGCCAGCCCACACACACTCCAGAACACTCCCGGCCAGCCCACACTCACACTCCCGGCCAGCCCACACACACACTCCAGGCCACTCACGGCCAGCCCACACTCACACTCCAGGCCACGCCCGGCCAGCCCACACACACACTCCAGGCCACTCCCGGCCAGCCCACACACACACTCCAGGCCACTCCCGGCCAGCCCACACACACTCTCCCCGCCAGCCCACACACACACTCCAGGCCAATCCCGGCCAGCCCACACACACACTCCAGGCCAATCCCGGCCAGCCCACACAAACACTCCAGGCCACTCCCGGCCCACACACACACTCAAGGCCACTCCCGGCCAGCCCACACACACACTCCAGTCCACTCCCGGCCAGCCCACCCACACACTCCAGGTCACTCCCGGCCAGCCCACACACACACTCCAGGCCACTCCCGGCCAGCCCACACACACTCTCCCCGCCAGCCCACACACACACTCCAGGCCAATCCCGGCCAGCCCACACACACACTCCAGGCCAATCCCGGCCAGCCCACACAAACACTCCAGGCCACTCCCGGCCCACACTCACACTCCAGTCCACTCCCGGCCGGCCCACACACTCCAGTCCACTCCCGGCCAGCCCGCACACACACTTCAGGCCACTCCCGGCCAGCCCACACACACACTCCAGGCCACTCCCGGCCAGCCCACCCACACACTCCAGGTCACTCCCGGCCAGCCCACCCACACACTCCAGGTCACTCCCGGCCAGCCCACACACACACTCCAGGCCATGCCACTCCCGGCCAGCCCACACACACACTCCAGGCCATGCCACTCCCGGCCAGCCCACACACACACTCCAGGCCAGGCCACTCCCGGCCAGCCCACACACACACTCCAGGCCACACGGCCAGCCCACACTCACGCTCCGGGCCACTCCCGGCCAGCCCACACACACACATTCCCGGCCAGCCCACACTCACACTCCAGGCCACTCCCGGCCAGCCCACACACACACTCCAGGCCAATCCCGGCCATCCCACACACACACTCCAGGCCACTCCAGGCCAGCCCACACACACACTCCCTGCCATCCCACACACACTCCAGGCCACCCGGCCAGCCCACACACACACTCCAGGCCACTCCCGGCCAGCCCACAAACACTCCAGGTCACTCCCTGCCATCCCACACTCACACTCCAGGTCACTCCCTGCCATCCCACACTCACACTCCAGGCCACTCCCGGCCAGCCCACACACACACTCCCTGCCATCCCACACACACACTCCAGGCCACTCCCGGCCAGCCCACACACACACTCCCGGCCACTCCCGGCCAGCCCACACACACACTCCCGGCCATTCCCGGCCAGCCCACACACACACTCCAGGCTAGGCCACTCCCGGCCAGCCCACACACACACTCCCGGCCACTCCCGGCCAGCCCACACACACACTCCAGGCCACTCCCGGCCAGCCCACACACACACTCCAGGCTAGGCCACTCCCGGCCAGCCCACACACACACTCCCGGCCAGCCCACACACACACTCCAGGCCACTCCCGGCCAGCCCACACACACACTCCAGGCCACTCCCGGCCAGCCCACACACACACTCCAGGCCACTCCCGGCCAGCCCACACACACACTCCAGGCCACTCCCGGCCAGCCCACACTCACACTCCAGGCCACTCCCGGCTAGCCCACACACACACTCCAGGCTAGGCCACTCCCGGCCAGCCCACACTCACACTCCAGGCCACTCCCGGCCAGCCCACACACACACTCCCGGCCAGCCCACACACACACTCCAGGCCACTCCCGGCCAGCCCACACACACACTCCAGGCCACTCCCGGCCAGCCCACACACACACTCCCGGCCAGCCCACACACACACTCCAGGCCACTCCCGGCCAGCCCACACACACACTCCAGGCCACTCCCGGCCAGCCCACACACACACTCCAGGCCACTCCCGGCCAGCCCACACACACACTCCAGGCCACTCCCGGCCAGCCCACACACACTCTCCAGGCCACTCCCGGCCAGCCCACACACACACTCCAGGCCACTCCCGATCAGCCCACACAGACACTCCAGGCCACTCCCGACCAGCCCACACACACACTCCCGGCCACTCCCGGCCAGACAACACACACACCCCAGGCCACTCCCGGCCAGCCCACACACACACTCCACGCCACTCCCGGCCAGCCCAGACACACGCTCCAGGCCACTCCCGGCCAGCCCACACGCACACTCCAGTCCACTCCCGGCCAGCCCACACACACACTCCAGGCCAATCCCGGCCATCCCACACACACACTCCAGGCCACTCCAGGCCAGCCCACACACACGCTCCAGGCCACTCCCGGCCAGCCCACACACACACTCCAGGCCACTGCCGGCCAGCCCACACAGACACTCCAGGCCACTCCCTGCCAGCCCACACACACACTCCAGGCCACTCCCGGCCAGCCCACACACACACTCCAGGCCACTCCCGGCCAGCCCACACACAAACTCCAGGCCACTCCCAGCCAGCCCACACACACTGCAGGCCACTCCCGGACAGCCCACACACACACTCCAGGCCACTCCCGGCCAGCCCACACACACACTCCAAGCCACTCCCGCCCAGCCCACACACACACTCCAGGTCACTCCCGGCCAGCCCACACACACACTCCAGGCCACTCCCGGCCAGCCCACACACACACTCCAAGCCAGGACACTCCCGGCCAGCCCACACACACACTCCAGGCCACTCCCGGCCAGCCCCCACACACACTCCAGGCCACTCCCGGCCAGCCACCACACAGACTAAAGTCCACTCCCGGCCAGCCCACACTCACACTCCAGGCCACTCCCGGCCAGCCCACACACACACTCCAGGCCACTCCCGGCCAGCCCACACACTCCAGGCCACTCCCGGACAGCCCACACACACACTCCAGGCCACTCCCGGCTAGCCCACAAACACAGTCCAGGCCACTCCCGGCCAGCCCACACACACTCTCCAGGCCAGGCCACTCCCGGCCAGCCCACACACACTCTCCAGGCCACTCCCGGCCAGCCGACACACAAACTCCAGGCCACTCCCGACCAGCCTACACACACACTGCAGCCCACTCCCGGCCAGCCCACACAAACACTCCAGGCCACTCCCGGCCAGCCCACACAAACACTCCAGGCCACTCCCGGCCAGCCCACACACACACTCCCTGCCATCCCACACACACACTCCAGGCCACTCCCGATCATCCCACACACACGCACTCCAGGCCACTCCCGGCCAGCCCACACACACACTCCAGGCCACTCCCGATCAGGACACACACACGCACTCCAGGCCACTCCCGGCCTACACACACACACTCCAGGGCACTCCCGGCCAGCCCACACACACTCTCCAGGCCACTCCCGGCCAGCCCACACACACACTCCAGCCCACTCCCGGCCAGCCCACACACACACTCCAGGCCACTCCCGGCCAGCCCACACACACACTCCAGGCCAGGCCACTCCCGGCCAGCCCACACAAACACTCCAGGCCACTCCCGGCCAGCCCACACACACACTCCAGGCCACTCCCGGCCAGCCCACAGACACAGTCCAGGCCACACCCGGCCTGCCCTCACACACACTCCCGGCCACTCACGGCCAGCCCACACACACTCCAGAACACTCCCGGCCAGCCCACACTCACACTCCCGGCCAGCCCACACACACACTCCAGGCCACTCACGGCCAGCCCACACTCACACTCCAGGCCACGCCCGGCCAGCCCACACACACACTCCAGGCCACTCCCGGCCAGCCCACACACACACTCCAGGCCACTCCCGGCCAGCCCACACACACTCTCCCCGCCAGCCCACACACACACTCCAGGCCAATCCCGGCCAGCCCACACACACACTCCAGGCCAATCCCGGCCAGCCCACACAAACACTCCAGGCCACTCCCGGCCCACACACACACTCAAGGCCACTCCCGGCCAGCCCACACACACACTCCAGTCCACTCCCGGCCAGCCCACCCACACACTCCAGGTCACTCCCGGCCAGCCCACACACACACTCCAGGCCACTCCCGGCCAGCCCACACACACTCTCCCCGCCAGCCCACACACACACTCCAGGCCAATCCCGGCCAGCCCACACACACACTCCAGGCCAATCCCGGCCAGCCCACACAAACACTCCAGGCCACTCCCGGCCCACACTCACACTCCAGTCCACTCCCGGCCGGCCCACACACTTCAGTCCACTCCCGGCCAGCCCGCACACACACTTCAGGCCACTCCCGGCCAGCCCACACACACACTCCAGGCCACTCCCGGCCAGCCCACAAACACAGTCCAGGCCACTCCCGGCCAGCCCACACACACTCTCCAGGCCAGGCCACTCCCGGCCAGCCCACACACACTCTCCAGGCCACTCCCGGCCAGCCCACACACAAACTCCAGGCCACTCCCGACCAGCCTACACACACACTGCAGCCCACTCCCGGCCAGCCCACACAAACACTCCAGGCCACTCCCGGCCAGCCCACACAAACACTCCAGGCCACTCCCGGCCAGCCCACACACACACTCCCTGCCATCCCACACACACACTCCAGGCCACTCCCGATCATCCCACACACACGCACTCCAGGCCACTCCCGGCCAGCCCACACACACACTCCAGGCCACTCCCGATCAGGACACACACACGCACTCCAGGCCACTCCCGGCCTACACACACACACTCCAGGGCACTCCCGGCCAGCCCACACACACTCTCCAGGCCACTCCCGGCCAGCCCACACACACACTCCAGCCCACTCCCGGCCAGCCCACACACACACTCCAGGCCACTCCCGGCCAGCCCAAATACACACTCCAGGCCAGGCCACTCCCGGCCAGCCCACACACACACTCCAGGCCACTCCCGGCCAGCCCACACACACACTCCAGGCCACTCCCGGCCAGCCCACACACACACTCCAGGCCACTCCCGGCCAGCCCACACACACACTCCAGTCCACTCCCGGCCAGCCCACACACACACTCCAGCCCACTCCCGGCCAGCCCACACACACACTCCAGGCCACTCCCGGCCAGCCCAAATACACACTCCAGGCCAGGCCACTCCCGGCCAGCCCACACACACACTCCAGGCCACTCCCGGCCAGCCCACACAAACACTCCAGGCCACTCCCGGCCAGCCCACACACACACTCCAGGCCACTCCCGGCCAGCCCACACACACAGTCCAGGCCACACCCGGCCTGCCCTCACACACACTCCCGGCCACCCACGGCCAGCCCACACACACTCCAGAACACTCCCGGCCAGCCCACACTCACACTCCCGGCCAGCCCACACACACACTCCAGGCCACTCACGGCCAGCCCACACTCACACTCCAGGCCACGCCCGGCCAGCCCACACACACACTCCAGGCCACTCCCGGCCAGCCCACACACACACTCCAGGCCACTCCCGGCCAGCCCACACACACTCTCCCCGCCAGCCCACACACACACTCCAGGCCAATCCCGGCCAGCCCACACACACACTCCAGGCCAATCCCGGCCAGCCCACACAAACACTCCAGGCCACTCCCGGCCCACACACACACTCAAGGCCACTCCCGGCCAGCCCACACACACACTCCAGTCCACTCCCGGCCAGCCCACCCACACACTCCAGGTCACTCCCGGCCAGCCCACACACACACTCCAGGCCACTCCCGGCCAGCCCACACACACTCTCCCCGCCAGCCCACACACACACTCCAGGCCAATCCCGGCCAGCCCACACACACACTCCAGGCCAATCCCGGCCAGCCCACACAAACACTCCAGGCCACTCCCGGCCCACACTCACACTCCAGTCCACTCCCGGCCGGCCCACACACTCCAGTCCACTCCCGGCCAGCCCGCACACACACTTCAGGCCACTCCCGGCCAGCCCACACACACACTCCAGGCCACTCCCGGCCAGCCCACCCACACACTCCAGGTCACTCCCGGCCAGCCCACCCACACACTCCAGGTCACACCCGGCCAGCCCACACACACACTCCAGGCCATGCCACTCCCGGCCAGCCCACACACACACTCCAGGCCATGCCACTCCCGGCCAGCCCACACACACACTCCAGGCCAGGCCACTCCCGGCCAGCCCACACACACACTCCAGGCCACACGGCCAGCCCACACTCACGCTCCGGGCCACTCCCGGCCAGCCCACACACACACATTCCCGGCCAGCCCACACTCACACTCCAGGCCACTCCCGGCCAGCCCACACACACACTCCAGGCCAATCCCGGCCATCCCACACACACACTCCAGGCCACTCCAGGCCAGCCCACACACACGCTCCAGGCCACTCCCGGCCAGCCCACACACACACTCCAGGCCACTGCCGGCCAGCACACACAGACACTCCAGGCCACTCCCTGCCAGCCCACACACACACTCCAGGCCACTCCCGGCCAGCCCACACACACACTCCAGGCCACTCCCGGCCAGCCCACACACAAACTCCAGGCCACTCCCAGCCAGCCCACACACACTCCAGGCCACTCCCGGACAGCCCACACACACACTCCAAGCCACTCCCGCCCAGCCCACACACACACTCCAGGTCACTCCCGGCCAGCCCACACACACACTCCACGCCACTCCCGGCCAGCCCACACACACACTCCAGGCCACTCCCGGCCAGCCCACACACACACTCCAGGCCACTCCCGTCCGGCCCACACACACACTCCCGGCCAGCCCACACACACACTCCAGGCCACTCCCGGCCAGCCCACACACACACTCCAGGCCACTCCCGGCCAGCCACCACACAGACTAAAGTCCACTCCCGGCCAGCCCACACACACACTCCAGGCCACTCCCGGCCAGCCCACACACACACTTCAGGCCACTCCCGGCCAGCCCACACACTCCAGGCCACTCCCGGACAGCCCACACACACACTCCAGGCCACTCCCGGCTAGGCCACAAACACAGTCCAGGCCACTCCCGGCCAGCCCACACACACTCTCCAGGCCAGGCCACTCCCGGCCAGCCCACACACACTCTCCAGGCCACTCCCGGCCAGCCCACACACAAACTCCAGGCCACTCCCGACCAGCCTACACACACACTGCAGCCCACTCCCGGCCAGCCCACACACACACTCCAGGCCACTCCCGGCCAGCCCACACACACACTCCAGGCCACTCCCGGCCAGCCCACACAAACACTCCAGGCCACTCCCGGCCAGCCCACACACACACTCCCGGCCAGCCCACACACACACTCCCGGCCACTCCCGGCCAGCCCACACACACACTCCAGGCCACTCCCGGCCAGCCCACACACACACTCCCGGCCACTCCCGGCCAGCCCACACACACACTCCAGGCCACTCCCGGCCAGCCCACACACACACTCCCTGCCATCCCACACACACTCCAGGCCACCCGGCCAGCCCACACACACACTCCAGGCCACTCCCGGCCAGCCCACAAACACTCCAGGTCACTCCCTGCCATCCCACACTCACACTCCAGGTCACTCCCTGCCATCCCACACTCACACTCCAGGCCACTCCCGGCCAGCCCACACACACACTCCCTGCCATCCCACACACACACTCCAGGCCACTCCCGGCCAGCCCACACACACACTCCCGGCCACTCCCGGCCAGCCCACACACACACTCCCGGCCATTCCCGGCCAGCCCACACACACACTCCAGGCTAGGCCACTCCCGGCCAGCCCACACACACACTCCCGGCCACTCCCGGCCAGCCCACACACACACTCCAGGCCACTCCCGGCCAGCCCACACACACACTCCAGGCTAGGCCACTCCCGGCCAGCCCACACACACACTCCCGGCCAGCCCACACACACACTCCAGGCCACTCCCGGCCAGCCCACACACACACTCCAGGCCACTCCCGGCCAGCCCACACACACACTCCAGGCCACTCCCGGCCAGCCCACACACACACTCCAGGCCACTCCCGGCCAGCCCACACTCACACTCCAGGCCACTCCCGGCCAGCCCACACACACACTCCAGGCTAGGCCACTCCCGGCCAGCCCACACTCACACTCCAGGCCACTCCCGGCCAGCCCACACACACACTCCCGGCCAGCCCACACACACACTCCAGGCCACTCCCGGCCAGCCCACACACACACTCCAGGCCACTCCCGGCCAGCCCACACACACACTCCCGGCCAGCCCACACACACACTCCAGGCCACTCCCGGCCAGCCCACACACACACTCCAGGCCACTCCCGGCCAGCCCACACACACACTCCAGGCCACTCCCGGCCAGCCCACACACACACTCCAGGCCACTCCCGGCCAGCCCACACACACTCTCCAGGCCACTCCCGGCCAGCCCACACACACACTCCAGGCCACTCCCGATCAGCCCACACAGACACTCCAGGCCACTCCCGACCAGCCCACACACACACTCCCGGCCACTCCCGGCCAGACAACACACACACCCCAGGCCACTCCCGGCCAGCCCACACACACACTCCACGCCACTCCCGGCCAGCCCAGACACACGCTCCAGGCCACTCCCGGCCAGCCCACACGCACACTCCAGTCCACTCCCGGCCAGCCCACACACACACTCCAGGCCAATCCCGGCCATCCCACACACACACTCCAGGCCACTCCAGGCCAGCCCACACACACGCTCCAGGCCACTCCCGGCCAGCCCACACACACACTCCAGGCCACTGCCGGCCAGCCCACACAGACACTCCAGGCCACTCCCTGCCAGCCCACACACACACTCCAGGCCACTCCCGGCCAGCCCACACACACACTCCAGGCCACTCCCGGCCAGCCCACACACAAACTCCAGGCCACTCCCAGCCAGCCCACACACACTGCAGGCCACTCCCGGACAGCCCACACACACACTCCAGGCCACTCCCGGCCAGCCCACACACACACTCCAAGCCACTCCCGCCCAGCCCACACACACACTCCAGGTCACTCCCGGCCAGCCCACACACACACTCCAGGCCACTCCCGGCCAGCCCACACACACACTCCAAGCCAGGACACTCCCGGCCAGCCCACACACACACTCCAGGCCACTCCCGGCCAGCCCCCACACACACTCCAGGCCACTCCCGGCCAGCCACCACACAGACTAAAGTCCACTCCCGGCCAGCCCACACTCACACTCCAGGCCACTCCCGGCCAGCCCACACACACACTCCAGGCCACTCCCGGCCAGCCCACACACTCCAGGCCACTCCCGGACAGCCCACACACACACTCCAGGCCACTCCCGGCTAGCCCACAAACACAGTCCAGGCCACTCCCGGCCAGCCCACACACACTCTCCAGGCCAGGCCACTCCCGGCCAGCCCACACACACTCTCCAGGCCACTCCCGGCCAGCCCACACACAAACTCCAGGCCACTCCCGACCAGCCTACACACACACTGCAGCCCACTCCCGGCCAGCCCACACAAACACTCCAGGCCACTCCCGGCCAGCCCACACAAACACTCCAGGCCACTCCCGGCCAGCCCACACACACACTCCCTGCCATCCCACACACACACTCCAGGCCACTCCCGATCATCCCACACACACGCACTCCAGGCCACTCCCGGCCAGCCCACACACACACTCCCGGCCACTCCCGATCAGGACACACACACGCACTCCAGGCCACTCCCGGCCTACACACACACACTCCAGGGCACTCCCGGCCAGCCCACACACACTCTCCAGGCCACTCCCGGCCAGCCCACACACACACTCCAGCCCACTCCCGGCCAGCCCACACACACACTCCAGGCCACTCCCGGCCAGCCCAAATACACACTCCAGGCCAGGCCACTCCCGGCCAGCCCACACACACACTCCAGGCCACTCCCGGCCAGCCCACACACACACTCCAGGCCAGGCCACTCCCGGCCAGCCCACACAAACACTCCAGGCCACTCCCGGCCAGCCCACACACACACTCCAGGCCACTCCCGGCCAGCCCACACACACAGTCCAGGCCACACCCGGCCTGCCCTCACACACACTCCCGGCCACTCACGGCCAGCCCACACACACTCCAGAACACTCCCGGCCAGCCCACACTCACACTCCCGGCCAGCCCACACACACACTCCAGGCCACTCACGGCCAGCCCACACTCACACTCCAGGCCACGCCCGGCCAGCCCACACACACACTCCAGGCCACTCCCGGCCAGCCCACACACACACTCCAGGCCACTCCCGGCCAGCCCACACACACTCTCCCCGCCAGCCCACACACACACTCCAGGCCAATCCCGGCCAGCCCACACACACACTCCAGGCCAATCCCGGCCAGCCCACACAAACACTCCAGGCCACTCCCGGCCCACACACACACTCAAGGCCACTCCCGGCCAGCCCACACACACACTCCAGTCCACTCCCGGCCAGCCCACCCACACACTCCAGGTCACTCCCGGCCAGCCCACACACACACTCCAGGCCACTCCCGGCCAGCCCACACACACTCTCCCCGCCAGCCCACACACACACTCCAGGCCAATCCCGGCCAGCCCACACACACACTCCAGGCCAATCCCGGCCAGCCCACACAAATACTCCAGGCCACTCCCGGCCCACACTCACACTCCAGTCCACTCCCGGCCGGCCCACACACTCCAGTCCACTCCCGGCCAGCCCGCACACACACTTCAGGCCACTCCCGGCCAGCCCACACACACACTCCAGGTCACTCCCGGCCAGCCCACACACACACTCCAGGCCACTCCCGGCCAGCCCACACACACACTCCAGGCCACTCCCGGCCAGCCCACCCACACACTCCAGGTCACTCCCGGCCAGCCCACCCACACACTCCATGTCACTCCCGGCAAGCCCACACACACACTCCAGGCCATGCCACTCCCGGCCAGCCCACACACACACTCCAGGCCATGCCACTCCCGGCCAGCCCACACACACACTCCAGGCCAGGCCACTCCCGGCCAGCCCACACACACACTCCAGGCCACACGGCCAGCCCACACTCACGCTCCGGGCCACTCCCGGCCAGCCCACACACACACATTCCCGGCCAGCCCACACTCACACTCCAGGCCACTCCCGGCCAGCCCACACACACACTCCAGGCCACTCCCGGCCAGCCCACACACACACTCCAGGCCACACCCGGCCAGCACACCCATACACTCTAGGTCACTCCCGGCCAGCCCACACACACACTCCAGGCCACTCCCGGCCCACACACACACTCCAGGCCACTCCCGGCCAGCCCACACACACACTCCAGGCCACTCCCGGCCCACACACACACTCCAGGCCACTCCCGGCCAGCCCACACACACACTCCAGGCCACTCCCGGCCCACACACACACTCCAGGCCACTCCCGGCCAGCCCACACACACACTCCAGGCCACTCCCGGCCAGCCCACACAAACTCCAGGCCACTCCCGGACAGCCCACACACACACTCCAGGCCACTCCCCGCTAGCCCACAAACACAGTCCAGGCCCCTCCCGGCCAGCCCACACTCACACTCCAGGACACTCCCGGCCAGCCCACACACAAACTCCAGGCCACTCCCGGCCAGCCCACACACACACTCCCGGCCACTCCCGGCCATCCCACACACACACTCCAGGCCACTCCCGGCCAGCCCACACAAACACTCCAGGCCACTCCCGGCCAGCCCACACACACACTCCAGGCCACTAACGGCCAGCCCACACACACACTCCAGGCCACTCCCGGCCAGCCCACACACACACTCCAGGCCACTCCCGGCCAGCCCACACACACACTCCAGGCCACTCCCGGCCAGCCCACACACACACTCCAGGCCACTCGCGGCCAGCCCACACACACACTCTAGGCCACTCCCGGCCAGCCCACACACACACTCCAGGCCACTCCCGGCCAGCCCACACACACACTCCAGGCCACACCCGGCCAGCCCACACACACACTCCAGGCCACTCCCGGCCAGCCCACACACACACTCCAGGCCACTCCCGACCGGCCCACACACACACTCCCGGCCAGCCCACTCACATACTCCAGGCCACTCCCGGCCAGCCCACACACACACTCCAGGCCACTCCCGGCCAGACAACACACACACCCCAGGCCACTCCCGGCCAGCCCACACACACACTCCAGGCCACTCCCGGCCAGCCCAGACACACACTCCAGGCCACTCCCGGCCATCCCACACTCACACTCCAGGCCACTCCCGGCCAGCCCACACACCCACTCCAGTCCACTCCCGGCCAGCCCACACACACACTCCAGGCCAATCCCGGCCATTCCACACACACACTCCAGGCCACTCCAGGCCAGCCCACACACACGCTCCAGGCCACTCCCGGCCAAACCTCACACACACTCCAGGCCACTCCCGGCCAGCCCACACACACACTCCAGGCCAATCCCGGCCATCCCACACACACACTCCAGGCCACTCCAGGCCAGCCCACACACACGCTCCAGGCCACTCCCGGCCAGACCTCACACACACTCAAAGCCACTCCCGGCCAGCCCACACACGCACTCCAGGCCGCTCCCGGTCAGCCCACACACACACTCCAGGCCACTCCCAGCCAGCCCACACACACTCCAGGCCACTCCCGGACAGCCCACACACACACTCCAGGCCACTCCCGGCCAGCCCACACACACACTCCAAGCCAGGACACTCCCGGCCAGCCCACACACACACTCCAGGCCACTCCCGGCCAGCCCACACACACACTCCAGGCCACCCGGCCAGCCACCACACAGACTAAAGTCCACTCCCGGCCAGCCCCCACACACACTCCAGGCCACTCCCGGCCAGCCCACACACACACTCCAGGCCACTCCCGGCCAGCCCACACACACTCCAGGCCTCTCCCGGACAGCCCACACACACACTCCAGGCCACTCCCGGCTAGCCCACAAACACAGTGCAGGCCACTCCCGGCCAGCCCACACATACTCTCCAGGCCAGGCCACTCCCGGCCAGCCCACACACACTCTCCAGGCCACTCCCGGCCAGCCCACACACAAACTCCAGGCCACTCCCGACCAGCCTACACACACACTGCAGCCCACTCCCGGCCAGCCCACACAAACACTCCAGGCCACTCCCGGCCAGCCCACACAAACACTCCAGGCCACTCCCGGCCAGCCCACACACACACTCCCTGCCACCCCACACACACACTCCAGGCCACTCCCGATCAGCCCACACACACGCTCTCCAGGCCACTCCCGGCCATCCCACACACACACTCCAGGCCACTCCCGATCAGCCCACACACACGCACTCCAGGCCACCCCCGGCCTACACACACACACTCCAGGGCACTCCCGGCCAGCCCACACACACTCTCCAGGCCACTCCCGGCGTGCCCACACACACACTCCAGCCCACTCCCGGCCAGCCCACACACACACTCCAGGCCACTCCCGGCCAGCCCAAACACACACTCCAGGCCAGGCCACTCCCGGCCAGCCCACACACACACTCCAGGCCACTCCCGGCCAGCCCACACACACACTCCAGGCCAGGCCACTCCCGGCCAGCCCACACACACACTCCAGGCCACTCCTGGCCAGTCCACACACACACTCCAGGCCACTCCCGGCCAGCCCACACTCACACTCCCGGCCAGCCCACACACACACTCCAGGCCACTCACGGCCAGCCCACACTCACACTCCAGGCCACGCCCGGCCAGCCCACACACACACTCCAGGCCATTTCCGGCCAGCCCACACACACACTCCAGGCCACTTCCGGCCAGCCCACACACACACTCCAGGCCAATCCCGGCCAGCCCACACACACACTCCAGGCCACTCCCGGCCCACACACACACTCAAGGCCACTCCCGGCCAGCCCACACACACACTCCAGGCCACCCGGCCAGCCCACACACACATACTCCGGGCCACCCCGGCCAGCCCACACACACACAATCCCGGCCAGCCCACACTCACACTCCAGGCCACTCCCGGACAGCCCACACACACTCCAGGCCACTCCCGGCCAGCCCACACACACATTCCAGGCCACTCCAGGCCAGCACACACACACACTCTAGGTCACTCCCGGCCAGCCCACACACACACTCCAGGCCACTCCCGGCCCACACACACACTCCAGGCCACTGCCGGCCAGCCCACACACACACTCCAGGCCACTCCCGGCCCACACACACACTCCAGGCCACCCGGCCAGCCCACACACACATTCCAGGCCACTCCCGGCCAGCACACACACACACTCTAGGTCACTCCCGGCCAGCCCACACACACACTCCAGGCCACTCCCGGCCCACACACACACTCCAGGCCACTCCCGGCCAGCCCACACACACACTCCAGGCCACTCCCGGCCCACACACACACTCCAGGCCACTCCCGGCCAGCCCACACACACACTCCAGGCCACTCCCGGCCAGCCCACACACACACTCCAGGCCACTCCCAGCCAGCCCACACCCACACTCCAGGTCACTCCCGGCCAGCCCACACTCACACTCCAGGCCACTCCCGGCCAGCCCACACACACTCCAGGCCACTCCCGGACAGCCCACACACACACTCCAGGCCACTCCCCGCTAGCCCACAAACACAGTCCAGGCCACTCCCGGCCAGCCCACACTCACACTCCAGGACACTCCCGGCCAGCCCACACACAAACTCCAGGCCACTCCCGACCAGCCCACACACAAACTCCAGGCCACTCCCGACCAGCCTACAAACACACTCCAGCCCACTCCCGGCCAGCCCACACAAACACTCCAGGCCACTCCCGATCAGCCCACACACACGCACTCCAGGCCACTCCCGGCCAGCCCACACGCACACTCCAGGCCACTCCCGATCAGCCCACACACACGCACTCCAGGCCACTCCCGGCCTACACACACACTCCAGCCCACTCCCGGCCAGCCCACACACACACTCCAGGCCACTCCCGGCCAGCCCACACACACTCTCCAGGCCACTCCCGGCCAGCCCACACTCACACTCCAGCCCACTCCCGGCCAGCCCACACACACATTCCAGGCCACTCCCGATCTGCCCACACACACGCACTCCAGGCCACTCCCGGCCTACACACACTCAGCCCACTCCCGGCCAGCCCACACACACACTCCAGGCCAGGCCTCTCCCGGCCAGCCCACACACAGACCCCAGACCAGGCCACTCCCAGCCAGCCCACACACACACTCCAGGCCACTCCCGGCCAGCCCACACACACACTCCCGCCCACTCCCGGCCAGCCCACACACACACTCCAGGCCACTCCCGGCCAGCCCACACACACACTCCAGGCCAGGCCACTCCCGGCCAGCCCACACACACTCCAGGCCACTCCCGGCCAGCCCACACACACACTCCAGGCCACTCCCGGCCAGACCACACACACACTCCAGGCCACTCCCGGCCAGCCCACACACACACTCCAGGCCACTCCCGGCCAGACCACACACACACTCCAGGCCATTCTCGGCCAGCACACACACACACTCCCGGCCACTCCCGCCCAGCCCACACACACACTCCAATCACTCCCGGCCATCCCACACACACACTCTAGGCAACGTCCGATCAGCCCACACACACACACTCCAGGCCACTCCCGGCCAGCCCAAACACACACTCCAGGCCACTCCCGGCCAGCCCACACTCACACTCCAGGCCACTCCCGGCCATCCCACACACACACTCTAGGTCACTCCCGGCCAGCCCACACACACACTCCAGGCCACTCTCGGCCCACACACACACTCCAGGCCACTCCCGGCCCACACACACACTCCAGGCCACTCCCGGCCAGCCCACACACACACTCCAGGCCACTCCCGGCCCACACACACACTCCAGGCCACTCCCGGCCAGCCCACACTCACACTCCAGGACACTCCCGGCCAGCCCACACACAAACTCCAGGCCACTCCCGACCAGCCCACACACAAACTCCAGGCCACTCCCGACCAGCCTACACACACACTCCAGCCCACTCCCGGCCAGCCCACACAAACACTCCAGGCCACTCCCGGCCAGCCCACACAAACACTCCAGGCCACTCCCGATCAGCCCACACACACGCACTCCAGGCCACTCCCGGCCAGCCCACACACACACTCCAGGCCACTCCCGATCAGCCCACACACACGCACTCCAGGCCACTCCCGGCCTACACACACACTCCAGCCCACTCCCGGCCAGCCCACACACACACTCCAGGCCACTCCCGGCCAGCCCACACACACACTCCAGGCCACTCCCGGCCAGACCACACACACACTCCAGGCCACTCCCGACCAGCCCACACACAAACTCCAGGCCACTCCCGATCAGCCCACACACACGCACTCCAGGACACTCCCGGCCAGCCCACACACAAACTCCAGGCCACTCCCGACCAGCCCACACACACACTCCAGGCCACTCCCGGCCAGCCCACACACACACACTCCAGGCCACTCCCGGCCAGACCACACACACACTCCAGGCCACTCCCGACCAGCCCACACACAAACTCCAGGCCACTCCCGATCAGCCACTCCCGACCAGCCTACACACACACTCCAGCCCACTCCCGGCCAGCCCACACAAACACTCCAGGCCACTCCCGGCCAGCCCACACAAACACTCCAGGCCACTCCCGATCAGCCCACACACACGCACTCCAGGCCACTCCCGGCCAGTCCACTCCCGGCCAGCCCACACACACACTCCAGGTCAATCCCGGCCATCCCACACACACACTCCAGGCCACTCCCGGCCAGCCCACACAGACACTCCAGGCCAATCCCGGCCATCCCACACACACACTCCAGTCCACTCCCGGCCAGCCCACACACACACTCCAGGCCAATCCCGGCCATCCCACACACACACCAGGCCACTCCCGGCCAGCCCACACAGACAATCCAGGCCAATCCCGGCCATCCCACACACACACTCCAGGCCACTCCCGGCCAGCCCACACACACACTCCAGGCCACTCCCGGCTAGCCCACACACACACTCCAGGCCACTCCCGGCCAGCCCACACACACTCCAGGCCACTCCCGGCCAGCCCACACACACACTGCAGGCCAGGCCCGGCCAGCCCACACACACACTCCAGGCCACTCCCGGCCAGCCCACACACACACTCCAGCCCACTCCCGGCCAGCCCACACACACACTCCAGGCCAGTCCCGGCCAGCCCACACACACACTCCAGGCCACTCCCGGCCAGCCCACACACACACTCCAGGCCACTCCCGGCCAGCCCACACACACTTCAGGCCACTCCCGGCCAGCCCACACACACTCCAGGCCACTCCCGGACAGCCCACACACACACTCCAGGCCACACCCGGCCAGCCCACACACACACTGCAGGCCAGGCCCGGCCAGCCCACACACACACTCCAGGCCAGGCCACTCCCAGCCAGCCCGCACACACTCTCCAGGACACTCCCGGCCAGCCCACACACACTCTCCAGGCCAGGCCACTCCCGGCCAGCCCACACACACTCTCCAGGACACTCCCGGCCAGCCCACACACACACTCCAGGCCACTCCCGGCCAGCCCACACAAACACTCCAGGCCACTCCCGGCCAGCCTACACAAACACTCCAGGCCTCTCCCGGCCAGCCCACACAAACACTCCAGGCCACTCCCGGCCTACACACACACTCCAGCCCACTCCCGGCCAGCCCACACACACACTCCAGGCCACTCCCGGCCAGCCCACACACACACTCCAGGCCAGGCCTCTCCCGGCCAGCCCACACAAACACTCCAGGCCACTCCCGGCCAGCCCACACACACACTCCAGGCCACTCCCGGCCAGCCCACACACACACTCCAGGCCACTCCCGGCCAGCCCACACTCACACTCAAGCCCACTCCCGGCCAGCCCACACACACACTCCCGGCCACTCCCGGCCAGACAACACACACACCCCAGGCCACTCCCGGCCAGCCCACACACACACTCCACGCCACTCCCGGCCAGCCCAGACACACACTCCAGTCCACTCCCGGCCAGCCCACACGCACACTCCAGTCCACTCCCGGCCAGCCCACACACACACTCCAGGCCAATCCCGGCCATCCCACACACACACTCCAGGCCACTCCAGGCCAGCCCACACACACGCTCCAGGCCACTCCCGGCCAGCCCACACACACACTCCAGGCCACTGCCGGCCAGCCCACACAGACACTCCAGGCCACTCGCTGCCAGCCCACACACACACTCCAGGCCACTCCCGGCCAGCCCACACACACACTCCAGGCCACTCCCGGCCAGCCCACACACAAACTCCAGGCCACTCCCAGCCAGCCCACACACACTCCAGGCCACTCCTGGACAGCCCACACACACACTCCAGGCCACTCCCGGCCAGCCCACACACACACTCCAAGCCACTCCCGCCCAGCCCACACACACACTCCAGGTCACTCCCGGCCAGCCCACACACACACTCCAGGCCACTCCCGGCCAGCCCACACACACACTCCAAGCCAGGACACTCCCGGCCAGCCCACACACACACTCCAGGCCACTCCCGGCCAGCCCACACACACACTCCAGGCCACTCCCGGCCAGCCACCACACAGACTAAAGTCCACTCCCGGCCAGCCCACACACACACTCCAGGCCACTCCCGGCCAGCCCACACACACACTCCAGGCCACTCCCGGCCAGCCCACACACTCCAGGCCACTCCCGGACAGCCCACACACACACTCCAGGCCACTCCCGGCTAGGCCACAAACACAGTCCAGGCCACTCCCGGCCAGCCCACACACACTCTCCAGGCCAGGCCACTCCCGGCCAGCCCACACACACTCTCCAGGCCACTCCCGGCCAGCCCACACACAAACTCCAGGCCACTCCCGACCAGCCTACACACACACTGCAGCCCACTCCCGGCCAGCCCACACACACACTCCAGGCCACTCCCGGCCAGCCCACACAGACACTCCAAGCCACTCCCTGCCAGCCCACACACACACTCCAGGCCACTCCCGGCCAGCCCACACACACACTCCAGGCCACTCCCGGCCAGCACACACACAAACTCCAGGCCACTCCCAGCCAGCCCACACACACTCCAGGCCACTCCCGGACAGCCCACACACACACTCCAGGCCACTCCCGGCCAGCCCACACACACACTCCAAGCCACTCCCGCCCAGCCCACACACACACTCCAGGTCACTCCCGGCCAGCCCACACACACACTCCAGGCCACTCCCGGCCAGCCCACACACACACTCCAAGCCAGGACACTCCCGGCCAGCCCACACACACACTCCAGGCCACTCCCGGCCAGCCCACACACACACTCCAGGCCACTCCCGGCCAGCCCACACACACACTCCAAGCCACTCCCGGCCAGCCCACACACAAACTCCAGGCCACTCCCAGCCAGCCCACACACACTCCAGGCCACTCCCGGACAGCCCACACACACACTCCAGGCCACTCCCGGCCAGCCCACACACACACTCCAAGCCACTCCCGCCCAGCCCACACACACACTCCAGGTCACTCCCGGCCAGCCCACACACACACTCCAGGCCACTCCCGGCCAGCCCACACACACACTCCAAGCCAGGACACTCCCGGCCAGCCCACACACACACTCCAGGCCACTCCCGGCCAGCCCACACACACACTCCAGGCCACTCCCGGCCAGCCCACACACTCCAGGCCACTCCCGGACAGCCCACACAAACACTCCAGCCCACTCCCGGCTAGCCCACAAACACAGTCCAGGCCACTCCCGGCCAGCCCACACACACTCTCCAGGCCAGGCCACTCCCGGCCAGCCCACACACACACTCCAGGCCACTCCCGGCCCACACACACACTCCAGGCCACTCCCGGCCAGCCCACACACACTCCAGGCCTCTCCCGGCCAGCCCACACACACACTCCAGGACACTCCCGGCCAGCCCACACACACACTCCCGGCCAGCCCACACACACACTCCAGGCCACTCCCGGCCAGCCCACACACACGCCAGGCCACTCCCGGCCAGTCCACACACACACTCCAGGCCACTCCCGGCCAGCCCACACACACACTCCAGGCTAGGCCACTCCCGGCCAGCCCACACACACACTCCCGGCCAGCCCACACACACACTCCAGGCCACTCCCGGCCAGCCCACACACACACTCCAGGCCACTCCCGGCCAGCCCACACAAACACTCCAGGCCTCTCCCGGCCAGCCAACACACACTCCCGGCTACTCCCGGCCATCCCACACACACACTCCAGGCCACTCCCGGCCAGCCCACACACACACTCCAGGCCACTCCCGGCCAGCCCACACACACACTCCAGGCCACTCCCGGCCAGCCCACACACACACTCCAGGCCACTCCCGGCCAGCCCACACACACACTCCAGGCCACTCCCGGCCCACACACACACTCCAGGCCACTCCCGGCCAGCCCACACACACTCCAGGCCTCTCCCGGCCAGCCCACACACACACTCCAGGACACTCCCGGCCAGCCCACACACACACTCCCGGCCAGCCCACACACACACTCCAGGCCACTCCCGGCCAGCCCACACACACTCCAGGCCACTCCCGGCCAGTCCACACACACACTCCAGGCCACTCCCGGCCAGCCCACACACACACTCCAGGCTAGGCCACTCCCGGCCAGCCCACACACACACTCCCGGCCAGCCCACACACACACTCCAGGCCACTCCCGGCCAGCCCACACACACACTCCAGGCCACTCCCGGCCAGCCCACACAAACACTCCAGGCCTCTCCCGGCCAGCCAACACACACTCCCGGCTACTCCCGGCCATCCCACACACACACTCCAGGCCACTCCCGGCCAGCCCACACACACACTCCAGGCCACTCCCGGCCAGCCCACACACACACTCCAGGCCACTCCCGGCCAGCCCACACACACACTCCAGGCCACTCCCGGCCAGCCCACACACACACTCCAGGCCACTCCCGGCCAGCCCACACACACTCCAGGCCACTCCCGGCCAGCCCACACACACACTCCAGGCCACTCCCGGCCAGCCCACACACACACTCCAGGCCACTCCCGGCCAGCCCACACACACACTCCAGGCCACTCCCGGCCAGCCCACACACACTCCAGGCCACTCCCGGCCAGCCCACACACACACTCCAGGCCACTCCCGGCCAGCCCACACACACACTCCAGGCCACTCCCGTCCGGCCCACACACACACTCCCGGCCAGCCCACTCACATACTCCAGGCCACTCCCGGCCAGCCCACACACACACTCCAGGCCACTCCCGGCCAGCCCACACACACTCTCCAGGCCACTCCCGGCCAGCCCACACACACTACAGGCCACTCCCGGCCAGCCCACACAAACAATCCAGGCGACTCCCGGCCAGCCCACACACACACTCCAGGCCATTCCCGGCCAGCCCACACACACACTCCAGGCCACTCCCGATCAGCCCACACAGACACTCCAGGCCACTCCCGACCAGCCCACACACACACTCCCGGCCACTCCCGGCCAGACAACACACACACCCCAGGCCACTCCCGGCCAGCCCACACACACACTCCACGCCACTCCCGGCCAGCCCAGACACACACTCCAGTCCACTCCCGGCCAGCCCACACGCACACTCCAGTCCACTCCCGGCCAGCCCACACACACACTCCAGGCCAATCCCGGCCATCCCACACACACACTCCAGGCCACTCCAGGCCAGCCCACACACACGCTCCAGGCCACTCCCGGCCAGCCCACACACACACTCCAGGCCACTGCCGGCCAGCACACACAGACACTCCAGGCCACTCCCTGCCAGCCCACACACACACTCCAGGCCACTCCCGGCCAGCCCACACACACACTCCAGGCCACTCCCGGCCAGCCCACACACAAACTCCAGGCCACTCCCAGCCAGCCCACACACACTCCAGGCCACTCCCGGACAGCCCACACACACACTCCAAGCCACTCCCGCCCAGCCCACACACACACTCCAGGTCACTCCCGGCCAGCCCACACACACACTCCACGCCACTCCCGGCCAGCCCACACACACACTCCAAGCCAGGACACTCCCGGCCAGCCCACACACACACTCCAGGCCACTCCCGGCCAGCCCACACACACACTCCAGGCCACTCCCGGCCAGCCACCACACAGACTAAAGTCCACTCCCGGCCAGCCCACACACACACTCCAGGCCACTCCCGGCCAGCCCACACACACACTCCAGGCCACTCCCGGCCAGCCCACACACTCCAGGCCACTCCCGGACAGCCCACACACACACTCCAGGCCACTCCCGGCAAGGCCACAAACACAGTCCAGGCCACTCCCGGCCAGCCCACACACACTCTCCAGGCCAGGCCACTCCCGGCCAGCCCACACACACTCTCCAGGCCACTCCCGGCCAGCCCACACACAAACTCCAGGCCACTCCCGACCAGCCCACACACACACTGCAGCCCACTCCCGGCCAGCCCACACACACACTCCAGGCCACTCCCGGCCAGCCCACACACACACTCCAGGCCACTCCCGGCCAGCCCACACAAACACTCCAGGCCACTCCCGGCCAGCCCACACACACACTCCCGGCCAGCCCACACACACACTCCCGGCCACTCCCGGCCAGCCCACACACACACTCCAGGCCACTCCCGGCCAGCCAACACACACACTCCCGGCCACTCCCGGCCAGCCCACACACACACTCCAGGCCACTCCCGGCCAGCCCACACACACACTCCCTGCCATCCCACACACACTCCAGGCCACCCGGCCAGCCCACACACACACTCCAGGCCACTCCCGGCCAGCCCACAAACACTCCAGGTCACTCCCTGCCATCCCACACTCACACTCCAGGTCACTCCCTGCCATCCCACACTCACACTCCAGGCCACTCCCGGCCAGCCCACACACACACTCCCTGCCATCCCACACACACACTCCAGGCCACTCCCGGCCAGCCCACACACACACTCCCGGCCACTCCCGGCCAGCCCACACACACACTCCCGGCCATTCCCGGCCAGCCCACACACACACTCCAGGCCACTCCCGGCCAGCCCACACACACACTCCAGGCTAGGCCACTCCCGGCCAGCCCACACACACACTCCCGGCCAGCCCACACACACACTCCAGGCCACTCCCGGCCAGCCCACACACACACTCCAGGCCACTCCCGGCCAGCCCACACACACACTCCAGGCCACTCCCGGCCAGCCCACACACACACTCCAGGCCACTCCCGGCCGGCCCACACTCACACTCCAGGCCACTCCCGGCCAGCCCACACACACACTCCAGGCTAGGCCACTCCCGGCCAGCCCACACTCACACTCCAGGCCACTCCCGGCCAGCCCACACACACACTCCCGGCCAGCCCACACACACACTCCAGGCCACTCCCGGCCAGCCCACACACACACTCCAGGCCACTCCCGGCCAGCCCACACACACACTCCCGGCCAGCCCACACACACACTCCAGGCCACTCCCGGCCAGCCCACACACACACTCCAGGCCACTCCCGGCCAGCCCACACACACACTCCAGGCCACTCCCGGCCAGCCCACACACACACTCCAGGCCACTCCCGGCCAGCCCACACACACTCTCCAGGCCACTCCCGGCCAGCCCACACACACACTCCAGGCCACTCCCGATCAGCCCACACAGACACTCCAGGCCACTCCCGACCAGCCCACACACACACTCCCGGCCACTCCCGGCCAGACAACACACACACCCCAGGCCACTCCCGGCCAGCCCACACACACACTCCACGCCACTCCCGGCCAGCCCAGACACACGCTCCAGGCCACTCCCGGCCAGCCCACACGCACACTCCAGTCCACTCCCGGCCAGCCCACACACACACTCCAGGCCAATCCCGGCCATCCCACACACACACTCCAGGCCACTCCAGGCCAGCCCACACACACGCTCCAGGCCACTCCCGGCCAGCCCACACACACACTCCAGGCCACTGCCGGCCAGCCCACACAGACACTCCAGGCCACTCCCTGCCAGCCCACACACACACTCCAGGCCACTCCCGGCCAGCCCACACACACACTCCAGGCCACTCCCGGCCAGCCCACACACAAACTCCAGGCCACTCCCAGCCAGCCCACACACACTCCAGGCCACTCCCGGACAGCCCACACACACACTCCAGGCCACTCCCGGCCAGCCCACACACACACTCCAAGCCACTCCCGCCCAGCCCACACACACACTCCAGGTCACTCCCGGCCAGCCCACACACACACTCCAGGCCACTCCCGGCCAGCCCACACACACACTCCAGGTCACTCCCGGCCAGCCCACACACACACTCCAGGCCAATCCCGGCCAGCCCACACACACACTCCAGGCCAATCCCGGCCAGCCCACACAAACACTCCAGGCCACTCCCGGCCCACACTCACACTCCAGTCCACTCCCGGCCGGCCCACACACTCCAGTCCACTCCCGGCCAGCCCGCACACACACTTCAGGCCACTCCCGGCCAGCCCACACACACACTCCAGGTCACTCCCGGCCAGCCCACACACACACTCCAGGCCACTCCCGGCCAGCCCACACACACACTCCAGGCCACTCCCGGCCAGCCCACACACACACTCCAAGCCACTCCCGCCCAGCCCACACACACACTCCAGGTCACTCCCGGCCAGCCCACACACACACTCCAGGCCACTCCCGGCCAGCCCACACACACACTCCAAGCCAGGACACTCCCGGCCAGCCCACACACACACTCCAGGCCACTCCCGGCCAGCCCCCACACACACTCCAGGCCACTCCCGGCCAGCCACCACACAGACTAATGTCCACTCCCGGCCAGCCCACACTCACACTCCAGGCCACTCCCGGCCAGCCCACACACACACTCCAGGCCACTCCCGGCCAGCCCACACACTCCAGGCCACTCCCGGACAGCCCACACACACACTCCAGGCCACTCCCGGCTAGCCCACAAACACAGTCCAGGCCACTCCCGGCCAGCCCACACACACTCTCCAGGCCAGGCCACTCCCGGCCAGCCCACACACACTCTCCAGGCCACTCCCGGCCAGCCCACACACAAACTCCAGGCAACTCCCGACCAGCCTACACACACACTGCAGCCCACTCCCGGCCAGCCCACACAAACACTCCAGGCCACTCC
Organism: Scyliorhinus torazame; assembly: GCF_047496885.1. Classification (NCBI taxonomy): domain Eukaryota; kingdom Metazoa; phylum Chordata; class Chondrichthyes; order Carcharhiniformes; family Scyliorhinidae; genus Scyliorhinus; species Scyliorhinus torazame. The sequence goes on from NW_027307835.1 coordinate 161,729, forward strand.
CGGCCAGCCCACACAAACACTCCAGGCCACTCCCGGCCAGCCCACACACACACTCCCTGCCATCCCACAGACACACTCCAGGCCACTCCCGATCATCCCACACACGCGCACTCCAGGCCACTCCCGGCCAGCCCACACACACACTCCAGGCCACTCCCGATCAGGACACACACACGCACTCCAGGCCACTCCCGGCCTACACACACACACTCCAGGCCACTCCCGGCCAGCCCACACACACTCTCCAGGCCACTCCCGGCCAGCCCACACACACACTCCAGCCCACTCCCGGCCAGCCCACACACACACTCCAGGCCACTCCCGGCCAGCCCAAACACACACTCCAGGCCAGGCCACTCCCGGCCAGCCCACACACACACTCCAGGCCACTCCCGGCCAGCCCACACACACACTCCATGCCACTCCCGGCCAGCCCACACACACACTCCAGGCCACTCCCGGCCAGCCCACACACACACTCCAGGCCACTCCCGGCCAGCCCACACACACACTCCAGGCCACTCCCGGCCAGCCCACACACACACTCCAGGCCACTCCCGGCCAGCCCACACACACACTCCAGGCCAGGCCACTCCCGGCCAGCCCACACAAACACTCCAGGCCACTCCCGGCCAGCCCACACACACACTCCAGGCCACTCCCGGCCAGCCCACACACACATTCCAGGCCACACCCGGCCTGCCCTCACACACACTCCCGGCCACTCACGGCCAGCCCACACACACTCCAGAACACTCCCGGCCAGCCCACACTCACACTCCCGGCCAGCCCACACACACACTCCAGGCCACTCACGGCCAGCCCACACTCACACTCCAGGCCACGCCCGGCCAGCCCACACACACACTCCAGGCCACTCCCGGCCAGCCCACACACACACTCCAGGCCACTCCCGGCCAGCCCACACACACTCTCCCCGCCAGCCCACACACACACTCCAGGCCAATCCCGGCCAGCCCACACACACACTCCAGGCCAATCCCGGCCAGCCCACACAAACACTCCAGGCCACTCCCGGCCCACACACACACTCAAGGCCACTCCCGGCCAGCCCACACACACACTCCAGTCCACTCCCGGCCAGCCCACCCACACACTCCAGGTCACTCCCGGCCAGCCCACACACACACTCCAGGCCACTCCCGGCCAGCCCACACACACTCTCCCCGCCAGCCCACACACACACTCCAGGCCAATCCCGGCCAGCCCACACACACACTCCAGGCCAATCCCGGCCAGCCCACACAAACACTCCAGGCCACTCCCGGCCCACACTCACACTCCAGTCTCCCGGCCGGCCCACACACTCCAGTCCACTCCCGGCCAGCCCGCACACACACTTCAGGCCACTCCCGGCCAGCCCACACACACACTCCAGGTCACTCCCGGCCAGCCCACACACACACTCCAGGCCACTCCCGGCCAGCCCACACACACACTCCAGGCCAGTCCCGGCCAGCCCACCCACACACTCCAGGTCACTCCCGGCCAGCCCACCCACACACTCCAGGTCACTCCCGGCCAGCCCACACACACACTCCAGGCCATGCCACTCCCGGCCAGCCCACACACACACTCCAGGCCATGCCACTCCCGGCCAGCCCACACACACACTCCAGGCCAGGCCACTCCCGGCCAGCCCACACACACACTCCAGGCCACACGGCCAGCCCACACTCACGCTCCGGGCCACTCCCGGCCAGCCCACACACAGACGTTCCCGGCCAGCCCACACTCACACTCCAGGCCACTCCCGGCCAGCCCACACACACACTCCAGGCCACTCCCGGCCAGCCCACACACACACTCCAGGCCACTCCCGGCCAGCACACCCACACACTCTAGGTCACTCCCGGCCAGCCCACACACACACTCCAGGCCACTCCCGGCCCACACACACACTCCAGGCCACTCCCGGCCAGCCCACACACACACTCCAGGCCACTCCCGGCCCACACACACACTCCAGGCCACTCCCGGCCAGCCCACACACACACTCCAGGCCACTCCCGGCCCACACACACACTCCAGGCCACTCCCGGCCAGCCCACACACACACTCCAGGCCACTCCCGGCCAGCCCACACACACTCCAGGCCACTCCCGGCCAGCCCACACCCACACTCCAGGTCACTCCCGGCCAGCCCACACTCACACTCCAGGCCACTCCCGGCCAGCCCACACAAACTCCAGGCCACTCCCGGACAGCCCACACACACACTCCAGGCCACTCCCCGCTAGCCCACAAACACAGTCCAGGCCCCTCCCGGCCAGCCCACACTCACACTCCAGGACACTCCCGGCCAGCCCACACACAAACTCCAGGCCACTCCCGGCCAGCCCACACACACACTCCCGGCCACTCCCGGCCATCCCACACACACACTCCAGGCCACTCCCGGCCAGCCCACACAAACACTCCAGGCCACTCCCGGCCAGCCCACACACACACTCCAGGCCACTAACGGCCAGCCCACACACACACTCCAGGCCACTCCCGGCCAGCCCACACACACACTCCAGGCCACTCCCGGCCAGCCCACACACACACTCCAGGCCACTCCCGGCCAGCCCACACACACACTCCAGGCCACTCGCGGCCAGCCCACACACACACTCCAGGCCACTCCCGGCCAGCCCACACACACAATCCAGGCCACTCCCGGCCAGCCCACACACACACTCCAGGCCACACCCGGCCAGCCCACACACACACTCCAGGCCACTCCCGGCCAGCCCACACACACACTCCAGGCCACTCCCGACCGGCCCACACACACACTCCCGGCCAGCCCACTCACATACTCCAGGCCACTCCCGGCCAGCCCACACACACACTCCAGGCCACTCCCGGCCAGACAACACACACACCCCAGGCCACTCCCGGCCAGCCCACACACACACTCCAGGCCACTCCCGGCCAGCCCAGACACACACTCCAGGCCACTCCCGGCCATCCCACACTCACACTCCAGGCCACTCCCGGCCAGCCCACACACCCACTCCAGTCCACTCCCGGCCAGCCCACACACACACTCCAGGCCAATCCCGGCCATCCCACACACACACTCCAGGCCACTCCAGGCCAGCCCACACACACGCTCCAGGCCACTCCCGGCCAGACCTCACACACACTCCAGGCCACTCCCGGCCAGCCCACACACACACTCCAGGCCAATCCCGGCCATCCCACACACACACTCCAGGCCACTCCAGGCCAGCCCACACACACGCTCCAGGCCACTCCCGGCCAGACCTCACACACACTCAAAGCCACTCCCGGCCAGCCCACACACGCACTCCAGGCCGCTCCCGGTCAGCCCACACACACACTCCAGGCCACTCCCAGCCAGCCCACACACACTCCAGGCCACTCCCGGACAGCCCACACACACACTCCAGGCCACTCCCGGCCAGCCCACACACACACTCCAAGCCAGGACACTCCCGGCCAGCCCACACACACACTCCAGGCCACTCCCGGCCAGCCCACACACACACTCCAGGCCACCCGGCCAGCCACCACACAGACTAAAGTCCACTCCCGGCCAGCCCCCACACACACTCCAGGCCACTCCCGGCCAGCCCACACACACACTCCAGGCCACTTCCGGCCAGCCCACACACACTCCAGGCCTCTCCCGGACAGCCCACACACACACTCCAGGCCACTCCCGGCTAGCCCACAAACACAGTCCAGGCCACTCCCGGCCAGCCCACACACACTCTCCAGGCCAGGCCACTCCCGGCCAGCCCACACACACTCTCCAGGCCACTCCCGGCCAGCCCACACACAAACTCCAGGCCACTCCCGACCAGCCTACACACACACTGCAGCCCACTCCCGGCCAGCCCACACAAACACTCCAGGCCACTCCCGGCCAGCCCACACAAACACTCCAGGCCACTCCCGGCCAGCCCACAAACACACTCCCTGCCACCCCACACACACACTCCAGGCCACTCCCGATCAGCCCACACACACGCTCTCCAGGCCACTCCCGGCCATCCCACACACACACTCCAGGCCACTCCCGATCAGCCCACACACACGCACTCCAGGCCACTCCCGGCCTACACACACACACTCCAGGGCACTCCCGGCCAGCCCACACACACTCTCCAGGCCACTCCCGGCCTGCCCACACACACACTCCAGCCCACTCCCGGCCAGCCCACACACACACTCCAGGCCACTCCCGGCCAGCCCAAACACACACTCCAGGCCAGGCCACTCCCGGCCAGCCCACACACACACTCCAGGCCACTCCCGGCCAGCCCACACACACACTCCAGGCCAGGCCACTCCCGGCCAGCCCACACACACACTCCAGGCCACTCCCGGCCAGTCCACACACACACTCCAGGCCACTCCCGGCCAGCCCACACACACACTCCAGGCCATTCTCGGCCAGCACACACACACACTCCCGGCCACTCCCGCCCAGCCCACACACACACTCCAATCACTCCCGGCCATCCCACACACACACTCTAGGCAACGTCCGATCAGCCCACACACACACACTCCAGGCCACTCCCGGCCAGCCCAAACACACACTCCAGGCCACTCCCGGCCAGCCCACACTCACACTCCAGGCCACTCCCGGCCATCCCACACACACACTCTAGGTCACTCCCGGCCAGCCCACACACACACTCCAGGCCACTCTCGGCCCACACACACACTCCAGGCCACTCCCGGCCCACACACACACTCCAGGCCACTCCCGGCCAGCCCACACACACACTCCAGGCCACTCCCGGCCCACACACACACTCCAGGCCACTCCCGGCCAGCCCACACTCACACTCCAGGACACTCCCGGCCAGCCCACACACAAACTCCAGGCCACTCCCGACCAGCCCACACACAAACTCCAGGCCACTCCCGACCAGCCTACACACACACTCCAGCCCACTCCCGGCCAGCCCACACAAACACTCCAGGCCACTCCCGGCCAGCCCACACAAACACTCCAGGCCACTCCCGATCAGCCCACACACACGCACTCCAGGCCACTCCCGGCCAGCCCACACACACACTCCAGGCCACTCCCGATCAGCCCACACACACGCACTCCAGGCCACTCCCGGCCTACACACACACTCCAGCCCACTCCCGGCCAGCCCACACACACACTCCAGGCCACTCCCGGCCAGCCCACACACACACTCCAGGCCACTCCCGGCCAGACCACACACACACTCCAGGCCACTCCCGACCAGCCCACACACAAACTCCAGGCCACTCCCGATCAGCCCACACACACGCACTCCAGGACACTCCCGGCCAGCCCACACACAAACTCCAGGCCACTCCCGACCAGCCCACACACACACTCCAGGCCACTCCCGGCCAGCCCACACACACACACTCCAGGCCACTCCCGGCCAGACCACACACACACTCCAGGCCACTCCCGACCAGCCCACACACAAACTCCAGGCCACTCCCGATCAGCCACTCCCGACCAGCCTACACACACACTCCAGCCCACTCCCGGCCAGCCCACACAAACACTCCAGGCCACTCCCGGCCAGCCCACACAAACACTCCAGGCCACTCCCGATCAGCCCACACACACGCACTCCAGGCCACTCCCGGCCAGTCCACTCCCGGCCAGCCCACACACACACTCCAGGTCAATCCCGGCCATCCCACACACACACTCCAGGCCACTCCCGGCCAGCCCACACAGACACTCCAGGCCAATCCCGGCCATCCCACACACACACTCCAGTCCACTCCCGGCCAGCCCACACACACACTCCAGGCCAATCCCGGCCATCCCACACACACACCAGGCCACTCCCGGCCAGCCCACACAGACAATCCAGGCCAATCCCGGCCATCCCACACACACACTCCAGGCCACTCCCGGCCAGCCCACACACACACTCCAGGCCACTCCCGGCTAGCCCACACACACACTCCAGGCCACTCCCGGCCAGCCCACACACACTCCAGGCCACTCCCGGCCAGCCCACACACACACTGCAGGCCAGGCCCGGCCAGCCCACACACACACTCCAGGCCACTCCCGGCCAGCCCACACACACACTCCAGCCCACTCCCGGCCAGCCCACACACACACTCCAGGCCAGTCCCGGCCAGCCCACACACACACTCCAGGCCACTCCCGGCCAGCCCACACACACACTCCAGGCCACTCCCGGCCAGCCCACACACACTTCAGGCCACTCCCGGCCAGCCCACACACACTCCAGGCCACTCCCGGACAGCCCACACACACACTCCAGGCCACACCCGGCCAGCCCACACACACACTGCAGGCCAGGCCCGGCCAGCCCACACACACACTCCAGGCCAGGCCACTCCCAGCCAGCCCGCACACACTCTCCAGGACACTCCCGGCCAGCCCACACACACTCTCCAGGCCAGGCCACTCCCGGCCAGCCCACACACACTCTCCAGGACACTCCCGGCCAGCCCACACACACACTCCAGGCCACTCCCGGCCAGCCCACACAAACACTCCAGGCCACTCCCGGCCAGCCTACACAAACACTCCAGGCCTCTCCCGGCCAGCCCACACAAACACTCCAGGCCACTCCCGGCCTACACACACACTCCAGCCCACTCCCGGCCAGCCCACACACACACTCCAGGCCACTCCCGGCCAGCCCACACACACACTCCAGGCCAGGCCTCTCCCGGCCAGCCCACACAAACACTCCAGGCCACTCCCGGCCAGCCCACACACACACTCCAGGCCACTCCCGGCCAGCCCACACACACACTCCAGGCCACTCCCGGCCAGCCCACACTCACACTCAAGCCCACTCCCGGCCAGCCCACACACACACTCCCGGCCACTCCCGGCCAGACAACACACACACCCCAGGCCACTCCCGGCCAGCCCACACACACACTCCACGCCACTCCCGGCCAGCCCAGACACACACTCCAGTCCACTCCCGGCCAGCCCACACGCACACTCCAGTCCACTCCCGGCCAGCCCACACACACACTCCAGGCCAATCCCGGCCATCCCACACACACACTCCAGGCCACTCCAGGCCAGCCCACACACACGCTCCAGGCCACTCCCGGCCAGCCCACACACACACTCCAGGCCACTGCCGGCCAGCCCACACAGACACTCCAGGCCACTCCCTGCCAGCCCACACACACACTCCAGGCCACTCCCGGCCAGCCCAACCACACACTCCAGGCCACTCCCGGCCAGCCCACACACAAACTCCAGGCCACTCCCAGCCAGCCCACACACACTCCAGGCCACTCCTGGACAGCCCACACACACACTCCAGGCCACTCCCGGCCAGCCCACACACACACTCCAAGCCACTCCCGCCCAGCCCACACACACACTCCAGGTCACTCCCGGCCAGCCCACACACACACTCCAGGCCACTCCCGGCCAGCCCACACACACACTCCAAGCCAGGACACTCCCGGCCAGCCCACACACACACTCCAGGCCACTCCCGGCCAGCCCACACACACACTCCAGGCCACTCCCGGCCAGCCACCACACAGACTAAAGTCCACTCCCGGCCAGCCCACACACACACTCCAGGCCACTCCCGGCCAGCCCACACACACACTCCAGGCCACTCCCGGCCAGCCCACACACTCCAGGCCACTCCCGGACAGCCCACACACACACTCCAGGCCACTCCCGGCTAGGCCACAAACACAGTCCAGGCCACTCCCGGCCAGCCCACACACACTCTCCAGGCCAGGCCACTCCCGGCCAGCCCACACACACTCTCCAGGCCACTCCCGGCCAGCCCACACACAAACTCCAGGCCACTCCCGACCAGCCTACACACACACTGCAGCCCACTCCCGGCCAGCCCACACACACACTCCAGGCCACTCCCGGCCAGCCCACACAGACACTCCAAGCCACTCCCTGCCAGCCCACACACACACTCCAGGCCACTCCCGGCCAGCCCACACACACACTCCAGGCCACTCCCGGCCAGCACACACACAAACTCCAGGCCACTCCCAGCCAGCCCACACACACTCCAGGCCACTCCCGGACAGCCCACACACACACTCCAGGCCACTCCCGGCCAGCCCACACACACACTCCAAGCCACTCCCGCCCAGCCCACACACACACTCCAGGTCACTCCCGGCCAGCCCACACACACACTCCAGGCCACTCCCGGCCAGCCCACACACACACTCCAAGCCAGGACACTCCCGGCCAGCCCACACACACACTCCAGGCCACTCCCGGCCAGCCCACACACACACTCCAGGCCACTCCCGGCCAGCCCCCACACAGACTAAAGTCCACTCCCGGCCAGCCCACACACACACTCCAGGCCACTCCCGGCCAGCCCACACACACACTCCAGGCCACTCCCGGCCAGCCCACACACTCCAGGCCACTCCCGGACAGCCCACACAAACACTCCAGCCCACTCCCGGCTAGCCCACAAACACAGTCCAGGCCACTCCCGGCCAGCCCACACACACTCTCCAGGCCAGGCCACTCCCGGCCAGCCCACACACACACTCCAGGCCACTCCCGGCCCACACACACACTCCAGGCCACTCCCGGCCAGCCCACACACACTCCAGGCCTCTCCCGGCCAGCCCACACACACACTCCAGGACACTCCCGGCCAGCCCACACACACACTCCCGGCCAGCCCACACACACACTCCAGGCCACTCCCGGCCAGCCCACACACACTCCAGGCCACTCCCGGCCAGTCCACACACACACTCCAGGCCACTCCCGGCCAGCCCACACACACACTCCAGGCTAGGCCACTCCCGGCCAGCCCACACACACACTCCCGGCCAGCCCACACACACACTCCAGGCCACTCCCGGCCAGCCCACACACACACTCCAGGCCACTCCCGGCCAGCCCACACAAACACTCCAGGCCTCTCCCGGCCAGCCAACACACACTCCCGGCTACTCCCGGCCATCCCACACACACACTCCAGGCCACTCCCGGCCAGCCCACACACACACTCCAGGCCACTCCCGGCCAGCCCACACACACACTCCAGGCCACTCCCGGCCAGCCCACACACACACTCCAGGCCACTCCCGGCCAGCCCACACACACACTCCAGGCCACTCCCGGCCCACACACACACTCCAGGCCATTCCCGGCCAGCCCACACACACTCCAGGCCTCTCCCGGCCAGCCCACACACACACTCCAGGACACTCCCGGCCAGCCCACACACACACTCCCGGCCAGCCCACACACACACTCCAGGCCACTCCCGGCCAGCCCACACACACTCCAGGCCACTCCCGGCCAGTCCACACACACACTCCAGGCCACTCCCGGCCAGCCCACACACACACTCCAGGCTAGGCCACTCCCGGCCAGCCCACACACACACTCCCGGCCAGCCCACACACACACTCCAGGCCACTCCCGGCCAGCCCACACACACACTCCAGGCCACTCCCGGCCAGCCCACACAAACACTCCAGGCCTCTCCCGGCCAGCCAACACACACTCCCGGCTACTCCCGGCCATCCCACACACACACTCCAGGCCACTCCCGGCCAGCCCACACACACACTCCAGGCCACTCCCGGCCAGCCCACACACACACTCCAGGCCACTCCCGGCCAGCCCACACACACACTCCAGGCCACTCCCGGCCAGCCCACACACACACTCCAGGCCACTCCCGGCCAGCCCACACACACTCCAGGCCACTCCCGGCCAGCCCACACACACACTCCAGGCCACTCCCGGCCAGCCCACACACACACTCCAGGCCACTCCCGGCCAGCCCACACACACACTCCAGGCCACTCCCGGCCAGCCCACACACACTCCAGGCCACTCCCGGCCAGCCCACACACACACTCCAGGCCACTCCCGGCCAGCCCACACACACACTCCAGGCCACTCCCGTCCGGCCCACACACACACTCCCGGCCAGCCCACTCACATACTCCAGGCCACTCCCGGCCAGCCCACACACACACTCCAGGCCACTCCCGGCCAGCCCACACACACTCTCCAGGCCACTCCCGGCCAGCCCACACACACTCCAGGCCACTCCCGGCCAGCCCACACAAACAATCCAGGCGACTCCCGGCCAGCCCACACACACACTCCAGGCCATTCCCGGCCAGCCCACACACACACTCCAGGCCACTCCCGATCAGCCCACACAGACACTCCAGGCCACTCCCGACCAGCCCACACACACACTCCCGGCCACTCCCGGCCAGACAACACACACACCCCAGGCCACTCCCGGCCAGCCCACACACACACTCCACGCCACTCCCGGCCAGCCCAGACACACACTCCAGTCCACTCCCGGCCAGCCCACACGCACACTCCAGTCCACTCCCGGCCAGCCCACACACACACTCCAGGCCAATCCCGGCCATCCCACACACACACTCCAGGCCACTCCAGGCCAGCCCACACACACGCTCCAGGCCACTCCCGGCCAGCCCACACACACACTCCAGGCCACTGCCGGCCAGCACACACAGACACTCCAGGCCACTCCCTGCCAGCCCACACACACACTCCAGGCCACTCCCGGCCAGCCCACACACACACTCCAGGCCACTCCCGGCCAGCCCACACACAAACTCCAGGCCACTCCCAGCCAGCCCACACACACTCCAGGCCACTCCCGGACAGCCCACACACACACTCCAAGCCACTCCCGCCCAGCCCACACACACACTCCAGGTCACTCCCGGCCAGCCCACACACACACTCCACGCCACTCCCGGCCAGCCCACACACACACTCCAAGCCAGGACACTCCCGGCCAGCCCACACACACACTCCAGGCCACTCCCGGCCAGCCCACACACACACTCCAGGCCACTCCCGGCCAGCCCACACACACACTCCAGGCCACTCCCGGCCAGCCCACACACTCCAGGCCACTCCCGGACAGCCCACACACACACTCCAGGCCACTCCCGGCTAGGCCACAAACACAGTCCAGGCCACTCCCGGCCAGCCCACACACACTCTCCAGGCCAGGCCACTCCCGGCCAGCCCACACACACTCTCCAGGCCACTCCCGGCCAGCCCACACACAAACTCCAGGCCACTCCCGACCAGCCTACACACACACTGCAGCCCACTCCCGGCCAGCCCACACACACACTCCAGGCCACTCCCGGCCAGCCCACACAGACACTCCAAGCCACTCCCTGCCAGCCCACACACACACTCCAGGCCACTCCCGGCCAGCCCACACACACACTCCAGGCCACTCCCGGCCAGCACACACACAAACTCCAGGCCACTCCCAGCCAGCCCACACACACTCCAGGCCACTCCCGGACAGCCCACACACACACTCCAGGCCACTCCCGGCCAGCCCACACACACACTCCAAGCCACTCCCGCCCAGCCCACACACACACTCCAGGTCACTCCCGGCCAGCCCACACACACACTCCAGGCCACTCCCGGCCAGCCCACACACACACTCCAAGCCAGGACACTCCCGGCCAGCCCACACACACACTCCAGGCCACTCCCGGCCAGCCCACACACACACTCCAGGCCACTCCCGGCCAGCCACCACACAGACTAAAGTCCACTCCCGGCCAGCCCACACACACACTCCAGGCCACTCCCGGCCAGCCCACACACACACTCCAGGCCACTCCCGGCCAGCCCACACACTCCAGGCCACTCCCGGACAGCCCACACAAACACTCCAGCCCACTCCCGGCTAGCCCACAAACACAGTCCAGGCCACTCCCGGCCAGCCCACACACACTCTCCAGGCCAGGCCACTCCCGGCCAGCCCACACACACACTCCAGGCCACTCCCGGCCCACACACACACTCCAGGCCACTCCCGGCCAGCCCACACACACTCCAGGCCTCTCCCGGCCAGCCCACACACACACTCCAGGACACTCCCGGCCAGCCCACACACACACTCCCGGCCAGCCCACACACACACTCCAGGCCACTCCCGGCCAGCCCACACACACTCCAGGCCACTCCCGGCCAGTCCACACACACACTCCAGGCCACTCCCGGCCAGCCCACACACACACTCCAGGCTAGGCCACTCCCGGCCAGCCCACACACACACTCCCGGCCAGCCCACACACACACTCCAGGCCACTCCCGGCCAGCCCACACACACACTCCAGGCCACTCCCGGCCAGCCCACACAAACACTCCAGGCCTCTCCCGGCCAGCCAACACACACTCCCGGCTACTCCCGGCCATCCCACACACACACTCCAGGCCACTCCCGGCCAGCCCACACACACACTCCAGGCCACTCCCGGCCAGCCCACACACACACTCCAGGCCACTCCCGGCCAGCCCACACACACACTCCAGGCCACTCCCGGCCAGCCCACACACACACTCCAGGCCACTCCCGGCCCACACACACACTCCAGGCCACTCCCGGCCAGCCCACACACACTCCAGGCCTCTCCCGGCCAGCCCACACACACACTCCAGGACACTCCCGGCCAGCCCACACACACACTCCCGGCCAGCCCACACACACACTCCAGGCCACTCCCGGCCAGCCCACACACACTCCAGGCCACTCCCGGCCAGTCCACACACACACTCCAGGCCACTCCCGGCCAGCCCACACACACACTCCAGGCTAGGCCACTCCCGGCCAGCCCACACACACACTCCCGGCCAGCCCACACACACACTCCAGGCCACTCCCGGCCAGCCCACACACACACTCCAGGCCACTCCCGGCCAGCCCACACAAACACTCCAGGCCTCTCCCGGCCAGCCAACACACACTCCCGGCTACTCCCGGCCATCCCACACACACACTCCAGGCCACTCCCGGCCAGCCCACACACACACTCCAGGCCACTCCCGGCCAGCCCACACACACACTCCAGGCCACTCCCGGCCAGCCCACACACACACTCCAGGCCACTCCCGGCCAGCCCACACACACACTCCAGGCCACTCCCGGCCAGCCGACACACACTCCAGGCCACTCCCGGCCAGCCCACACACACACTCCAGGCCACTCCCGGCCAGCCCACACACACACTCCAGGCCACTCCCGGCCAGCCCACACACACACTCCAGGCCACTCCCGGCCAGCCCACACACACTCCAGGCCACTCCCGGCCAGCCCACACACACACTCCAGGCCACTCCCGGCCAGCCCACACACACACTCCAGGCCACTCCCGTCCGGCCCACACACACACTCCCGGCCAGCCCACTCACATACTCCAGGCCACTCCCGGCCAGCCCACACACACACTCCAGGCCACTCCCGGCCAGCCCACACACACTCCCAGGCCACTCCCGGCCAGCCCACACACACTCCAGGCCACTCCCGGCCAGCCCACACAAACAATCCAGGCGACTCCCGGCCAGCCCACACACACACTCCAGGCCATTCCCGGCCAGCCCACACACACACTCCAGGCCACTCCCGATCAGCCCACACAGACACTCCAGGCCACTCCCGACCAGCCCACACACACACTCCCGGCCACTCCCGGCCAGACAACACACACACCCCAGGCCACTCCCGGCCAGCCCACACACACACTCCACGCCACTCCCGGCCAGCCCAGACACACACTCCAGTCCACTCCCGGCCAGCCCACACGCACACTCCAGTCCACTCCCGGCCAGCCCACACACACACTCCAGGCCAATCCCGGCCATCCCACACACACACTCCAGGCCACTCCAGGCCAGCCCACACACACGCTCCAGGCCACTCCCGGCCAGCCCACACACACACTCCAGGCCACTGCCGGCCAGCACACACAGACACTCCAGGCCACTCCCTGCCAGCCCACACACACACTCCAGGCCACTCCCGGCCAGCCCACACACACACTCCAGGCCACTCCCGGCCAGCCCACACACAAACTCCAGGCCACTCCCAGCCAGCCCACACACACTCCAGGCCACTCCCGGACAGCCCACACACACACTCCAAGCCACTCCCGCCCAGCCCACACACACACTCCAGGTCACTCCCGGCCAGCCCACACACACACTCCACGCCACTCCCGGCCAGCCCACACACACACTCCAAGCCAGGACACTCCCGGCCAGCCCACACACACACTCCAGGCCACTCCCGGCCAGCCCACACACACACTCCAGGCCACTCCCGGCCAGCCACCACACAGACTAAAGTCCACTCCCGGCCAGCCCACACACACACTCCAGGCCACTCCCGGCCAGCCCACACACACACTCCAGGCCACTCCCGGCCAGCCCACACACTCCAGGCCACTCCCGGACAGCCCACACACACACTCCAGGCCACTCCCGGCAAGGCCACAAACACAGTCCAGGCCACTCCCGGCCAGCCCACACACACTCTCCAGGCCAGGCCACTCCCGACCAGCCCACACACACTCTCCAGGCCACTCCCGGCCAGCCCACACACAAACTCCAGGCCACTCCCGACCAGCCCACACACACACTGCAGCCCACTCCCGGCCAGCCCCCACACACACTCCAGGCCACTCCCGGCCAGCCCACACACACACTCCAGGCCACTCCCGGCCAGCCCACACAAACACTCCAGGCCACTCCCGGCCAGCCCACACACACACTCCCGGCCAGCCCACACACACACTCCCGGCCACTCCCGGCCAGCCCACACACACACTCCAGGCCACTCCCGGCCAGCCAACACACACACTCCCGGCCACTCCCGGCCAGCCCACACACACACTCCAGGCCACTCCCGGCCAGCCCACACACACACTCCCTGCCATCCCACACACACTCCAGGCCACCCGGCCAGCCCACACACACACTCCAGGCCACTCCCGGCCAGCCCACAAACACTCCAGGTCACTCCCTGCCATCCCACACTCACACTCCAGGTCACTCCCTGCCATCCCACACTCACACTCCAGGCCACTCCCGGCCAGCCCACACACACACTCCCTGCCATCCCACACACACACTCCAGGCCACTCCCGGCCAGCCCACACACACACTCCCGGCCACTCCCGGCCAGCCCACACACACACTCCCGGCCATTCCCGGCCAGCCCACACACACACTCCAGGCCACTCCCGGCCAGCCCACACACACACTCCAGGCTAGGCCACTCCCGGCCAGCCCACACACACACTCCCGGCCAGCCCACACACACACTCCAGGCCACTCCCGGCCAGCCCACACACACACTCCAGGCCACTCCCGGCCAGCCCACACACACACTCCAGGCCACTCCCGGCCAGCCCACACACACACTCCAGGCCACTCCCGGCCGGCCCACACTCACACTCCAGGCCACTCCCGGCCAGCCCACACACACACTCCAGGCTAGGCCACTCCCGGCCAGCCCACACTCACACTCCAGGCCACTCCCGGCCAGCCCACACACACACTCCCGGCCAGCCCACACACACACTCCAGGCCACTCCCGGCCAGCCCACACACACACTCCAGGCCACTCCCGGCCAGCCCACACACACACTCCCGGCCAGCCCACACACACACTCCAGGCCACTCCCGGCCAGCCCACACACACACTCCAGGCCACTCCCGGCCAGCCCACACACACACTCCAGGCCACTCCCGGCCAGCCCACACACACACTCCAGGCCACTCCCGGCCAGCCCACACACACTCTCCAGGCCACTCCCGGCCAGCCCACACACACACTCCAGGCCACTCCCGATCAGCCCACACAGACACTCCAGGCCACTCCCGACCAGCCCACACACACACTCCCGGCCACTCCCGGCCAGACAACACACACACCCCAGGCCACTCCCGGCCAGCCCACACACACACTCCACGCCACTCCCGGCCAGCCCAGACACACGCTCCAGGCCACTCCCGGCCAGCCCACACGCACACTCCAGTCCACTCCCGGCCAGCCCACACACACACTCCAGGCCAATCCCGGCCATCCCACACACACACTCCAGGCCACTCCAGGCCAGCCCACACACACGCTCCAGGCCACTCCCGGCCAGCCCACACACACACTCCAGGCCACTGCCGGCCAGCCCACACAGACACTCCAGGCCACTCCCTGCCAGCCCACACACACACTCCAGGCCACTCCCGGCCAGCCCACACACACACTCCAGGCCACTCCCGGCCAGCCCACACACAAACTCCAGGCCACTCCCAGCCAGCCCACACACACTCCAGGCCACTCCCGGACAGCCCACACACACACTCCAGGCCACTCCCGGCCAGCCCACACACACACTCCAAGCCACTCCCGCCCAGCCCACACACACACTCCAGGTCACTCCCGGCCAGCCCACACACACACTCCAGGCCACTCCCGGCCAGCCCACACACACACTCCAGGTCACTCCCGGCCAGCCCACACACACACTCCAGGCCAATCCCGGCCAGCCCACACACACACTCCAGGCCAATCCCGGCCAGCCCACACAAACACTCCAGGCCACTCCCGGCCCACACTCACACTCCAGTCCACTCCCGGCCGGCCCACACACTCCAGTCCACTCCCGGCCAGCCCGCACACACACTTCAGGCCACTCCCGGCCAGCCCACACACACACTCCAGGTCACTCCCGGCCAGCCCACACACACACTCCAGGCCACTCCCGGCCAGCCCACACACACACTCCAGGCCACTCCCGGCCAGCCCACACACACACTCCAAGCCACTCCCGCCCAGCCCACACACACACTCCAGGTCACTCCCGGCCAGCCCACACACACACTCCAGGCCACTCCCGGCCAGCCCACACACACACTCCAAGCCAGGACACTCCCGGCCAGCCCACACACACACTCCAGGCCACTCCCGGCCAGCCCCCACACACACTCCAGGCCACTCCCGGCCAGCCACCACACAGACTAAAGTCCACTCCCGGCCAGCCCACACTCACACTCCAGGCCACTCCCGGCCAGCCCACACACACACTCCAGGCCACTCCCGGCCAGCCCACACACTCCAGGCCACTCCCGGACAGCCCACACACACACTCCAGGCCACTCCCGGCTAGCCCACAAACACAGTCCAGGCCACTCCCGGCCAGCCCACACACACTCTCCAGGCCAGGCCACTCCCGGCCAGCCCACACACACTCTCCAGGCCACTCCCGGCCAGCCCACACACAAACTCCAGGCAACTCCCGACCAGCCTACACACACACTGCAGCCCACTCCCGGCCAGCCCACACAAACACTCCAGGCCACTCCCGGCCAGCCCACACAAACACTCCAGGCCACTCCCGGCCAGCCCACACACACACTCCCTGCCATCCCACAGACACACTCCAGGCCACTCCCGATCATCCCACACACGCGCACTCCAGGCCACTCCCGGCCAGCCCACACACACACTCCAGGCCACTCCCGATCAGGACACACACACGCACTCCAGGCCACTCCCGGCCTACACACACACACTCCAGGCCACTCCCGGCCAGCCCACACACACTCTCCAGGCCACTCCCGGCCAGCCCACACACACACTCCAGCCCACTCCCGGCCAGCCCACACACACACTCCAGGCCACTCCCGGCCAGCCCAAACACACACTCCAGGCCAGGCCACTCCCGGCCAGCCCACACACACACTCCAGGCCACTCCCGGCCAGCCCACACACACACTCCATGCCACTCCCGGCCAGCCCACACACACACTCCAGGCCACTCCCGGCCAGCCCACACACACACTCCAGGCCACTCCCGGCCAGCCCACACACACACTCCAGGCCACTCCCGGCCAGCCCACACACACACTCCAGGCCAGGCCACTCCCGGCCAGCCCACACAAACACTCCAGGCCACTCCCGGCCAGCCCACACACACACTCCAGGCCACTCCCGGCCAGCCCACACACACATTCCAGGCCACACCCGGCCTGCCCTCACACACACTCCCGGCCACTCACGGCCAGCCCACACACACTCCAGAACACTCCCGGCCAGCCCACACTCACACTCCCGGCCAGCCCACACACACACTCCAGGCCACTCACGGCCAGCCCACACTCACACTCCAGGCCACGCCCGGCCAGCCCACACACACACTCCAGGCCACTCCCGGCCAGCCCACACACACACTCCAGGCCACTCCCGGCCAGCCCACACACACTCTCCCCGCCAGCCCACACACACACTCCAGGCCAATCCCGGCCAGCCCACACACACACTCCAGGCCAATCCCGGCCAGCCCACACAAACACTCCAGGCCACTCCCGGCCCACACACACACTCAAGGCCACTCCCGGCCAGCCCACACACACACTCCAGTCCACTCCCGGCCAGCCCACCCACACACTCCAGGTCACTCCCGGCCAGCCCACACACACACTCCAGGCCACTCCCGGCCAGCCCACACACACTCTCCCCGCCAGCCCACACACACACTCCAGGCCAATCCCGGCCAGCCCACACACACACTCCAGGCCAATCCCGGCCAGCCCACACAAACACTCCAGGCCACTCCCGGCCCACACTCACACTCCAGTCCACTCCCGGCCGGCCCACACACTCCAGTCCACTCCCGGCCAGCCCGCACACACACTTCAGGCCACTCCCGGCCAGCCCACACACACACTCCAGGTCACTCCCGGCCAGCCCACACACACACTCCAGGCCACTCCCGGCCAGCCCACACACACACTCCAGGCCACTCCCGGCCAGCCCACCCACACACTCCAGGTCACTCCCGGCCAGCCCACCCACACACTCCAGGTCACTCCCGGCCAGCCCACACACACACTCCAGGCCACTCCCGGCCAGCCCACACACACACTCCAGGCCACTCCCGGCCAGCCCACACACTCCAGGCCACTCCCGGACAGCCCACACACACACTCCAGGCCACTCCCGGCAAGGCCACAAACACAGTCCAGGCCACTCCCGGCCAGCCCACACACACTCTCCAGGCCAGGCCACTCCCGGCCAGCCCACACACACTCTCCAGGCCACTCCCGGCCAGCCCACACACAAACTCCAGGCCACTCCCGACCAGCCCACACACACACTGCAGCCCACTCCCGGCCAGCCCACACACACACTCCAGGCCACTCCCGGCCAGCCCACACACACACTCCAGGCCACTCCCGGCCAGCCCACACAAACACTCCAGGCCACTCCCGGCCAGCCCACACACACACTCCCGGCCAGCCCACACACACACTCCCGGCCACTCCCGGCCAGCCCACACACACACTCCAGGCCACTCCCGGCCAGCCAACACACACACTCCCGGCCACTCCCGGCCAGCCCACACACACACTCCAGGCCACTCCCGGCCAGCCCACACACACACTCCCTGCCATCCCACACACACTCCAGGCCACCCGGCCAGCCCACACACACACTCCAGGCCACTCCCGGCCAGCCCACAAACACTCCAGGTCACTCCCTGCCATCCCACACTCACACTCCAGGTCACTCCCTGCCATCCCACACTCACACTCCAGGCCACTCCCGGCCAGCCCACACACACACTCCCTGCCATCCCACACACACACTCCAGGCCACTCCCGGCCAGCCCACACACACACTCCCGGCCACTCCCGGCCAGCCCACACACACACTCCCGGCCATTCCCGGCCAGCCCACACACACACTCCAGGCCACTCCCGGCCAGCCCACACACACACTCCAGGCTAGGCCACTCCCGGCCAGCCCACACACACACTCCCGGCCAGCCCACACACACACTCCAGGCCACTCCCGGCCAGCCCACACACACACTCCAGGCCACTCCCGGCCAGCCCACACACACACTCCAGGCCACTCCCGGCCAGCCCACACACACACTCCAGGCCACTCCCGGCCGGCCCACACTCACACTCCAGGCCACTCCCGGCCAGCCCACACACACACTCCAGGCTAGGCCACTCCCGGCCAGCCCACACTCACACTCCAGGCCACTCCCGGCCAGCCCACACACACACTCCCGGCCAGCCCACACACACACTCCAGGCCACTCCCGGCCAGCCCACACACACACTCCAGGCCACTCCCGGCCAGCCCACACACACACTCCCGGCCAGCCCACACACACACTCCAGGCCACTCCCGGCCAGCCCACACACACACTCCAGGCCACTCCCGGCCAGCCCACACACACACTCCAGGCCACTCCCGGCCAGCCCACACACACACTCCAGGCCACTCCCGGCCAGCCCACACACACTCTCCAGGCCACTCCCGGCCAGCCCACACACACACTCCAGGCCACTCCCGATCAGCCCACACAGACACTCCAGGCCACTCCCGACCAGCCCACACACACACTCCCGGCCACTCCCGGCCAGACAACACACACACCCCAGGCCACTCCCGGCCAGCCCACACACACACTCCACGCCACTCCCGGCCAGCCCAGACACACGCTCCAGGCCACTCCCGGCCAGCCCACACGCACACTCCAGTCCACTCCCGGCCAGCCCACACACACACTCCAGGCCAATCCCGGCCATCCCACACACACACTCCAGGCCACTCCAGGCCAGCCCACACACACGCTCCAGGCCACTCCCGGCCAGCCCACACACACACTCCAGGCCACTGCCGGCCAGCCCACACAGACACTCCAGGCCACTCCCGGCCAGCCCACACACACACTCCAGGCCACTCCCGGCCAGCCCACACACACACTCCAGGCCACTCCCGGCCAGCCCACACACAAACTCCAGGCCACTCCCAGCCAGCCCACACACACTCCAGGCCACTCCCGGACAGCCCACACACACACTCCAGGCCACTCCCGGCCAGCCCACACACACACTCCAAGCCACTCCCGCCCAGCCCACACACACACTCCAGGTCACTCCCGGCCAGCCCACACACACACTCCAGGCCACTCCCGGCCAGCCCACACACACACTCCAGGTCACTCCCGGCCAGCCCACACACACACTCCAGGCCAATCCCGGCCAGCCCACACACACACTCCAGGCCAATCCCGGCCAGCCCACACAAACACTCCAGGCCACTCCCGGCCCACACTCACACTCCAGTCCACTCCCGGCCGGCCCACACACTCCAGTCCACTCCCGGCCAGCCCGCACACACACTTCAGGCCACTCCCGGCCAGCCCACACACACACTCCAGGTCACTCCCGGCCAGCCCACACACACACTCCAGGCCACTCCCGGCCAGCCCACACACACACTCCAGGCCACTCCCGGCCAGCCCACACACACACTCCAAGCCACTCCCGCCCAGCCCACACACACACTCCAGGTCACTCCCGGCCAGCCCACACACACACTCCAGGCCACTCCCGGCCAGCCCACACACACACTCCAAGCCAGGACACTCCCGGCCAGCCCACACACACACTCCAGGCCACTCCCGGCCAGCCCCCACACACACTCCAGGCCACTCCCGGCCAGCCACCACACAGACTAAAGTCCACTCCCGGCCAGCCCACACTCACACTCCAGGCCACTCCCGGCCAGCCCACACACACACTCCAGGCCACTCCCGGCCAGCCCACACACTCCAGGCCACTCCCGGACAGCCCACACACACACTCCAGGCCACTCCCGGCTAGCCCACAAACACAGTCCAGGCCACTCCCGGCCAGCCCACACACACTCTCCAGGCCAGGCCACTCCCGGCCAGCCCACACACACTCTCCAGGCCACTCCCGGCCAGCCCACACACAAACTCCAGGCAACTCCCGACCAGCCTACACACACACTGCAGCCCACTCCCGGCCAGCCCACACAAACACTCCAGGCCACTCCCGGCCAGCCCACACAAACACTCCAGGCCACTCCCGGCCAGCCCACACACACACTCCCTGCCATCCCACAGACACACTCCAGGCCACTCCCGATCATCCCACACACGCGCACTCCAGGCCACTCCCGGCCAGCCCACACACACACTCCAGGCCACTCCCGATCAGGACACACACACGCACTCCAGGCCACTCCCGGCCTACACACACACACTCCAGGCCACTCCCGGCCAGCCCACACACACTCTCCAGGCCACTCCCGGCCAGCCCACACACACACTCCAGCCCACTCCCGGCCAGCCCACACACACACTCCAGGCCACTCCCGGCCAGCCCAAACACACACTCCAGGCCAGGCCACTCCCGGCCAGCCCACACACACACTCCAGGCCACTCCCGGCCAGCCCACACACACACTCCATGCCACTCCCGGCCAGCCCACACACACACTCCAGGCCACTCCCGGCCAGCCCACACACACACTCCAGGCCACTCCCGGCCAGCCCACACACACACTCCAGGCCACTCCCGGCCAGCCCACACACACACTCCAGGCCACTCCCGGCCAGCCCACACACACACTCCAGGCCAGGCCACTCCCGGCCAGCCCACACAAACACTCCAGGCCACTCCCGGCCAGCCCACACACACACTCCAGGCCACTCCCGGCCAGCCCACACACACATTCCAGGCCACACCCGGCCTGCCCTCACACACACTCCCGGCCACTCACGGCCAGCCCACACAGACTCCAGAACACTCCCGGCCAGCCCACACTCACACTCCCGGCCAGCCCACACACACACTCCAGGCCACTCACGGCCAGCCCACACTCACACTCCAGGCCACGCCCGGCCAGCCCACACACACACTCCAGGCCACTCCCGGCCAGCCCACACACACACTCCAGGCCACTCCCGGCCAGCCCACACACACTCTCCCCGCCAGCCCACACACACACTCCAGGCCAATCCCGGCCAGCCCACACACACACTCCAGGCCAATCCCGGCCAGCCCACACAAACACTCCAGGCCACTCCCGGCCCACACACACACTCAAGGCCACTCCCGGCCAGCCCACACACACACTCCAGTTCACTCCCGGCCAGCCCACCCACACACTCCAGGTCACTCCCGGCCAGCCCACACACACACTCCAGGCCACTCCCGGCCAGCCCACACACACTCTCCCCGCCAGCCCACACACACACTCCAGGCCAATCCCGGCCAGCCCACACACACACTCCAGGCCAATCCCGGCCAGCCCACACAAACACTCCAGGCCACTCCCGGCCCACACTCACACTCCAGTCCACTCCCGGCCGGCCCACACACTCCAGTCCACTCCCGGCCAGCCCGCACACACACTTCAGGCCACTCCCGGCCAGCCCACACACACACTCCAGGTCACTCCCGGCCAGCCCACACACACACTCCAGGCCACTCCCGGCCAGCCCACACACACACTCCAGGCCACTCCCGGCCAGCCCACCCACACACTCCAGGTCACTCCCGGCCAGCCCACCCACACACTCCAGGTCACTCCCGGCCAGCCCACACACACACTCCAGGCCATGCCACTCCCGGCCAGCCCACACACACACTCCAGGCCATGCCACTCCCGGCCAGCCCACACACACACTCCAGGCCAGGCCACTCCCGGCCAGCCCACACACACACTCCAGGCCACACGGCCAGCCCACACTCACGCTCCGGGCCACTCCCGGCCAGCCCACACACAGACGTTCCCGGCCAGCCCACACTCACACTCCAGGCCACTCCCGGCCAGCCCACACACACACTCCAGGCCACTCCCGGCCAGCCCACACACACACTCCAGGCCACTCCCGGCCAGCACACCCACACACTCTAGGTCACTCCCGGCCAGCCCACACACACACTCCAGGCCACTCCCGGCCCACACACACACTCCAGGCCACTCCCGGCCAGCCCACACACACACTCCAGGCCACTCCCGGCCCACACACACACTCCAGGCCACTCCCGGCCAGCCCACACACACACTCCAGGCCACTCCCGGCCCACACACACACTCCAGGCCACTCCCGGCCAGCCCACACACACACTCCAGGCCACTCCCGGCCAGCCCACACACACTCCAGGCCACTCCCGGCCAGCCCACACCCACACTCCAGGTCACTCCCGGCCAGCCCACACTCACACTCCAGGCCACTCCCGGCCAGCCCACACAAACTCCAGGCCACTCCCGGACAGCCCACACACACACTCCAGGCCACTCCCCGCTAGCCCACAAACACAGTCCAGGCCCCTCCCGGCCAGCCCACACTCACACTCCAGGACACTCCCGGCCAGCCCACACACAAACTCCAGGCCACTCCCGGCCAGCCCACACACACACTCCCGGCCACTCCCGGCCATCCCACACACACACTCCAGGCCACTCCCGGCCAGCCCACACAAACACTCCAGGCCACTCCCGGCCAGCCCACACACACACTCCAGGCCACTAACGGCCAGCCCACACACACACTCCAGGCCACTCCCGGCCAGCCCACACACACACTCCAGGCCACTCCCGGCCAGCCCACACACACACTCCAGGCCACTCCCGGCCAGCCCACACACACACTCCAGGCCACTCGCGGCCAGCCCACACACACACTCCAGGCCACTCCCGGCCAGCCCACACACACAATCCAGGCCACTCCCGGCCAGCCCACACACACACTCCAGGCCACACCCGGCCAGCCCACACACACACTCCAGGGCACTCCCGGCCAGCCCACACACACACTCCAGGCCACTCCCGACCGGCCCACACACACACTCCCGGCCAGCCCACTCACATACTCCAGGCCACTCCCGGCCAGCCCACACACACACTCCAGGCCACTCCCGGCCAGACAACACACACACCCCAGGCCACTCCCGGCCAGCCCACACACACACTCCAGGCCACTCCCGGCCAGCCCAGACACACACTCCAGGCCACTCCCGGCCATCCCACACTCACACTCCAGGCCACTCCCGGCCATCCCACACTCACACTCCAGGCCACTCCCGGCCAGCCCACACACACTCTCCAGGACACTCCCGGCCAGCCCACACACACACTCCAGGCCACTCCCGGCCAGCCCACACAAACACTCCAGGCCACTCCCGGCCAGCCTACACAAACACTCCAGGCCACTCCCGGCCAGCCCACACAAACACTCCAGGCCACTCCCGGCCTACACACACACTCCAGCCCACTCCCGGCCAGCCCACACACACACTCCAGGCCACTCCCGGCCAGCCCACACACACACTCCAGGCCAGGCGTCTCCCGGCCAGCCCACACAAACACTCCAGGCCACTCCCGGCCAGCCCACACACACACTCCAGGCCACTCCCGGCCAGCCCACACACACACTCCAGGCCACTCCCGGCCAGCCCACACTCACACTCAAGCCCACTCCCGGCCAGCCCACACACACACTCCAGGCCACTCCCGGCCAGCCCACACACACACTCCAGGCCACTCCCGGCCAGCCCACACACACACTCCAGGCCACTCCCGGCCAGCCCACACACACACTCCAGGCCACTCCCGGCCAGCCCACACACACACTCGAGGCCACTCCCGGCCAGCCCACACTCACACTCCAGGCCACTCCCGGCCAGCCCACACACACACTCCAGGCCACTCCCGGCCTGCCCTCACACACACTCCCGGCCAGCCCACACTCACACTCCAGGCACGCCCGGCCAGCCCACACACACACTCCAGGCCACTCCCGGCCAGCCCACACACACACTCCAGGCCACTCCCGGCCAGTCCACACACACACTCCAGGCCACGCCCGGCCAGCCCACACACACACTCCAGGCCACTCCCGGCCAGCCCACACACACACTCCAGGCCACTCCCGGCCAGCCCACACACACACTCCAGGCCACTCCCGGCCAGTCCACACACACACTCCAGGCCACTCCCGGCCAGCCCACACACACACTCCAGGCCAATCCCGGCCAGCCAACACACACACTCCAGGCCACTCCCGGCCCACACACACACTCCAGGCCACTCCCGGCCAGCCCACACACACACTCCAGGCCACTCCCGGCCCACACACACACTCCAGGCCACTCCCGGCCAGCCCACACACACACTACAGGCCAGGCCACTCCCGGCCAGCCCACACACATCCAGGCCACTCCCGGCCAGCCCACACACACACTCCAGGCCACTCCCGGCCAGCCCACACACACACTCCAGGCCAGGCCACTCCCGGCCAGCCCACACAAACACTCCAGCCCACTCCCGGTGAGCCCACACACACACTCCAGGCCACTCGCGGCCAGCCCACACACACACTCCAGGCCACTCCCGGCCAGCCCACACACACACTCCAGGCCACTCCCGGCCAGCCCACACACACACTCCAGGCCACTCCCGGCCAGCCCACACACACACTCCAATCACTCCCGGCCAGCCCACACACACACTCCAGGCCACTCCCCACCAGCCCACACACACACTCCAGGCCACTCCCGGCCAGCCCACACACACACTCCAATCACTCCCGACCAGCCCACACACACACTCCAGGCCACTCCCGGCCAGCCCACACACACACTCCAGGCCACTCCCGGCCAGCCCACACACACACTCCAGGCCACTCCCGGCCAGCCCACACTCACACTCCAGGCCACTCTCGGCCAGCCCACACACACACTCCAGGCCACTCCCGGCCAGCCCACACACACACACCAGGCCACTCCCGGGTAGCCAACACACACACTCCCGGCCACTCCCGGCCAGCCCACACACACACTCCAGTCCACTCCCGGCCCACACACACACTCAAGGCCACTCCCGGCCAGCCCACACACAAACTCCAGGCCACTCCCGGCCCACACACACACTCCAGGCCACTCCCGGCCAGCCCACACACACACTCCAGTCCTCTCCCGGCCAGCCCACCCACACACTCCAGGCCACTCCCGGCCAGCCCACACACACACTCCAGGCCAGGCCACACCCGGCCAGCCCACACTCACACTCCAGGCCACTCCCGGCCAGCCCACACACACACTCCAGTCCTCTCCCGGCCAGTCCACACACACACTCCAGGCCACTCCCGGCCAGCCCACCCACACACTCCAGGTCACTCCCGGCAGCCCACACTCACACTCCAGGCCACTCCCGGCCAACCCACACACACACTCCAGGCCAGGCCACTCCCGGCCAGCCCACACACACACTCCAGGCCAGGCCACTCCCGGCCAGCCCACTCACACACTCCCGGCCAGCCCACACACACACTCCAGGCCACTCCCGGCCAGCCCACACACACACTCCAGGCCACTCCCGGCCAGCCCACACACACACTCCAGGCCACTCCCGGCCCACACACACACTCCAGGCCACTCCCGGCCAGCCCACACACACACTCCCGGCCACTCCCGCCCAGCCCACACACACACTCCAATCACTCCCGGCCAGCCCACACACACACTCTAGGCAACGTCCGATCAGCCCACACACACACACTCCAGGCCACTCCCGGCCAGCCCACACACACACTCCAGGCCACTCCCAGCCAGCCCACACACACACTCCAGGCCACTCCCGGCCAGCACACACACACACTCCAGGCCACTCCCGGCCAGCCCACACTCACACTCCAGGCCACTCCCGGCCAGCCCACACACATACTCCAGGCCACTCCCGGCCAGACCACACACACACTCCAGGCCACTCCCGGCCCACACACACACTCCAGGCCACGCCCGGCCAGCCCACACACACACTCCAGGCCACTCCCGGCCAGCCCACACACACACTCCAGGCCACTCCCGGCCAGCCCACACACACACTCCAGGCCACTCCCGGCCAGTCCACACACACACTCCAGGCCACTCCCGGCCAGCCCACACACACACTCCAGGCCAATCCCGGCCAGCCCACACACACACTCCAGGCCACTCACGGCCAGCCCACACACACACTCCAGGCCACTCCCGGCCAGCCCACACACACACTCCAGGCCACTCCCGGCCAGCCCACACACACACTCGAGGCCACTCCCGGCCAGCCCACACTCACACTCCAGGCCACTCCCGGCCAGCCCCCACACACACTCCAGGCCACTCCCGGCCTGCCCTCACACACACTCCCGGCCACTCCTGGACAGCCCACACTCACACTCCAGGCTACGCCCGGCCAGCCCACACACACACTCCAGGCCACTCCCGGCCAGCCCACACACACACTCCAGGCCACTCCCGGCCAGCCCACACACACACTCTAGGTCACTCCCGGCCAGCCCACACACACACTCCAGGCCACTCCCGGCCCACACACACACTCCAGGCCACTCCCGGCCAGCCCACACACACACTCCAGGCCACTCCCGGCCCACACACACACTCCAGGCCACTCCCGGCCCACACACACACTCCAGGCCACTCCCGGCCCACACACACACTCCAGGCCCCTCCCGGCCAGCCCACACACACACTCCAGGCCACTCCCGGCCAGCCCACACACACACTCCAGGCCACTCCCGGCCAGCCCACACACACACTCCAGGCCACTCCCGGCCAGCCCACACACACACTCCAGACCACTCCCGGCCCACACACACACTCCAGGCCACTCCCGGCCAGCCCACACACACACTCCAGGCCACTCCCGGCCCACACACACACTCCAGGCCACTCCCGGCCAGGCCACACACACACTCCAGGCCACTCCCGGCCAGCCAACACACACACTCCAGGCCACTCCCGGGCAGCCCACACACACACTCCAGACCACTCCCGGCCAGCGAACACACCCACTCCAGGCCACTCCCGGCCAGCCCACACCCACACTCCAGGCCACTCCCGGCCAGCCCACACACACACTCCAGGCCACTCCCGGCCAGCCTACACACACACTCCAGGCCACTCCCGGCCCACACACACACTCCAGGCCACTCCCGGCCAGCCCACACACACTCCAGGCCACTCCCGGACAGCCCACACACACACTCCAGGCCACTCCCGGCTAGCCCACAAACAAAGTCCAGGCCACTCCCGGCCAGCCCACACACACTCTCCCGGCCAGGCCACTCCCGGCCAGCCCACACGCACTCTCCAGGTCACTCCCGGCCAGCCCACACACAAACTCCAGGCCACTTCCGGCCTACACACACACTCCAGCCCACTCCCGGCCAGCCCACACACACACTCCAGGCCACTCCCGGCCAGCCCACACACAATCCAGGCCACTCCCGGCCAGCCCACACACACACTCCAGGCCACTCCCGGCCAGCCCACACACACACTCCAGGCCACTCCCGGCCAGCCCACACAAACTCTCCAGGCCACTCCCGGCCAGCCCACACACACTCCAGGCCACTCCCGGCCAGCCCACACACACACTCCAGGTCACTCCCGGCCAGCCCACACTCACACTCCAGGCCACTCCCGGCCAGCCCACACACACACTCCAGGCCAGGCCACTCCCGGCCAGCCCACACACACACAATCCCGGCCAGCCCACACATAAACTCCAGGCCACTCTCGGCCAGCCCACACACACACTCCAGACCCTCCCGGCCAGCTTACACGCACTCTCCAGACCACTCCCGGCCAGCCCACACACACACTCCAGGCCACTCCCGGCCAGCCCTCTCCCACACTCCAGGTCACTCCCGGCCAGCCCACACTCACATTCCAGGCCACTCCCGGCCAGCCCACACACACACACCAGGCCACTCCCGGCCAGCCCACACACACACTCCAGGCCACTCCCGGCCAGTCCACACACACACTCCAGGCCCCTCCCGGCCAGCCCACACACACACTCCAGGCCAATCCCGGCCAGCCCACACACACACTCCAGGCCACTCCCGGCCAGCCCACACACACACTCCAGGCCACTCCCGGCCAGCCCACACACACACTCCAGGCCACTCCCGGCCAGCCCACACACACACTCCAGGCCACTCCCGGCCTGCCCTCACACACACTCCCGGCCACTCCCGGACAGCCCACACTCACACTCCAGGCTACGCCCGGCCAGCCCACACACACACTCCAGGCCACTCCCGGCCAGCCCACACACACACTCCAGGCCACTCCCGGCCAGCCCACACTCACACTCTAGGTCACTCCCGGCCAGCCCACACACACACTCCAGGCCACTCCCGGCCCACACACACACTCCAGGCCACTCCCGGCCAGCCCACACACACACTCCAGGCCACTCCCGGCCCACACACACACTCCAGGCCACTCCCGGCCCACACACACACTCCAGGCCACTCCCGGCCAGCCCACACACACACTCCAGGCCACTCCCGGCCAGCCCACACACACACTCCAGGCCACTCCCGGCCCACACACACACTCCAGGCCACTCCCGGCCAGCCCACACACACACTCCAGGCCACTCCCGGCCCACACACACACTGCAGGCCACTCCCGGCCAGGCCACACACACACTCCAGGCCACTCCCGGCCAGCCAACACACACACTCCAGGCCACTCCCGGGCAGCCCACACACACACTCCAGACCACTCCCGGCCAGCGAACACACCCACTCCAGGCCACTCCCGGCCAGCCCACACCCACACTCCAGGCCACTCCCGGCCAGCCCACACACACACTCCAGGCCACTCCCGGCCAGCCCACACACACACTCCAGGCCACTCCCGGCCCACACACACACTCCAGGCCACTCCCGGCCAGCCCACACACACTCCAGGCCACTCCCGGACAGCCCACACACACACTCCAGGCCACTCCCGGCTAGCCCACAAACACAGTCCAGGCCACTCCCGGCCAGCCCACACACACTCTCCAGGCCAGGCCATTCCCGGCCAGCCCACACGCACTCTCCAGGTCACTCCCGGCCAGCCCACACACAAACTCCAGGCCACTCCCGACCAGCCTACACACACACTCCTGGTCACTCCCGACCAGCCCACACAAACACTCCAGGCCACTCCCGGCCAGCCCACACAAACACTCCAGGCCACTCCCTGCCAGCCCACACACACACTCCAGGCCACTCCCGATCAGCCCACACACACGCACTCCAGGCCACTCCCGGCCAGCCCACACACACACTCCAGGCCACTCCCGATCAGCCCACACACACGCACTCCAGGCCACTTCCGGCCTACACACACACTCCAGCCCACTCCCGGCCAGCCCACACACACACTCCAGGCCACTCCCGGCCAGCCCACACACAATCCAGGCCACTCCCGGCCAGCCCACACACACACTCCAGGCCACTCCCGGCCAGCCCACACACACACTCCAGGCCACTCCCGGCCAGCCCACACACACACTCCAGGCCACTCCCGGCCAGCCCACACACACACTCCAGGCCAGGCCACTCCCGGCCAGCCCACACACACACAATCCCGGCCAGCCCACACATAAACTCCAGGCCACTCTCGGCCAGCCCACACACACACTCCAGACCCTCCCGGCCAGCTTACACGCACTCTCCAGACCACTCTCGGCCAGCCCACACACACACTCCAGGCCACTCCCGGCCAGCCCTCTCCCACACTCCAGGTCACTCCCGGCCAGCCCACACTCACATTCCAGGCCACTCCCGGCCAGCCCACACACACACTCCAGGCCACTCCCGGCCAGCCCACACACACACTCCAGGCCACTCCCGGCCAGCTCACACACACATCCAGGCCACTCCCGGCCAGCCCACACAAACACTCCAGGCGACTCCCGGCCAGCCAACACACACACTCCAGACCACTCCCGGCCAGCCCACACACACACTCCAGGCCACTCCCGGCCAGCCCACACACACACTCCAGGCCACTCCCGACCAGCCCACACACACACTCCCGGCCACTCCCGGCCAGACAACACACACACTCCAGGCCACTCCCGGCCAGCCCACACACACACCCCAGGCCACTCCCGGCCAGCCCACACACACACTCCAGGCCACTCCCGGCCAGCCCACACAGATACTCCAGGCCACTCCCGGCCAGCCCACACACACACTCCAGGCCACTCCCTGCCAGCCCACACGCACACACTCCAGGCCACTCCCGCTCAGCCCACACACACACTCCAGGCCACTCCCGGCCATCCCACACTCACACTCCAGGCCACTCCCGGCCAGCCCACACACACACTCCAGGCCACTCCCGGCCCACACACACACTCCAGGCCACTCCCGGCCCACACACACACTCCAGGCCACTCCCGGCCAGCCCACACACACACTCCAGGCCACTCCCGGCCAGCCCACACACACACTCCAGGCCACTCCCGGCCCACACACACACTCCAGGCCACTCCCGGCCAGCCCACACACACACTCCAGGCCACTCCCGGCCCACACACACACTCCAGGCCACTCCCGGCCAGGCCACACACACACTCCAGGCCACTCCCGGCCAGCCAACACACACACCA
The DNA here is from genome assembly GCF_047496885.1 of Scyliorhinus torazame. Lineage (NCBI taxonomy): Eukaryota > Metazoa > Chordata > Chondrichthyes > Carcharhiniformes > Scyliorhinidae > Scyliorhinus > Scyliorhinus torazame. The sequence continues at coordinate 193,849 of NW_027307835.1, forward strand.
GGCCACTCCCGGGCAGCCCACACACACACTCCAGGCCACTCCCGGCCAGCGAACACACCCACTCCAGGCCACTCCCGGCCAGCCCACACCCACACTCCAGGCCACTCCCGGCCAGCCCACACACACACTCCAGGCCACTCCCGGCCAGCCCACACACACACTCCAGGCCACTCCCGGCCCACACACACACTCCAGGCCACTCCCGGCCAGCCCACACACACTCCAGGCCACTCCCGGACAGCCCACACACACACTCCAGGCCACACTCGGCTAGCCCACAAACACAGTCCAGGCCACTCCCGGCCAGCCCACACACACTCTCCAGGCCAGGCCACTCCCGGCCAGCCCACACGCACTCTCCAGGTCACTCCCGGCCAGCCCACACACAAACTCCAGGCCACTCCCGACCAGCCTACACACACACTCCTGGTCACTCCCGGCCAGCCCACACAAACACTCCAGGCCACTCCCGGCCAGCCCACACAAACACTCCAGGCCACTCCCTGCCAGCCCACACACACACTCCAGGCCACTCCCGATCAGCCCACACACACGCACTCCAGGCCACTCCCGGCCAGCCCACACACACACTCCAGGCCACTCCCGATCAGCCCACACACACGCACTCCAGGCCACTTCCGGCCTACACACACACTCCAGCCCACTCCCGGCCAGCCCACACACACACTCCAGGCCACTCCCGGCCAGCCCACACACAATCCAGGCCACTCCCGGCCCACACACACACTCCAGGCCACTCCCGGCCCACACACACACTCCAGGCCACTCCCGGCCAGCCCACACACACACTCCAGGCCACTCCCGGCCAGCCCACACACACACTCCAGGCCACTCCCGGCCCACACACACACTCCAGGCCACTCCCGGCCAGCCCACACACACACTCCAGGCCACTCCCGGCCCACACACACACTCCAGGCCACTCCCGGCCAGGCCACACACACACTCCAGGCCACTCCCGGCCAGCCAACACACACACCAGGCCACTCCCGGGCAGCCCACACACACACTCCAGGCCACTCCCGGCCAGCGAACACACCCACTCCAGGCCACTCCCGGCCAGCCCACACCCACACTCCAGGCCACTCCCGGCCAGCCCACACACACACTCCAGGCCACTCCCGGCCAGCCCACACACACACTCCAGGCCACTCCCGGCCCACACACACACTCCAGGCCACTCCCGGCCAGCCCACACACACTCCAGGCCACTCCCGGACAGCCCACACACACACTCCAGGCCACTCTCGGCTAGCCCACAAACACAGTCCAGGCCACTCCCGGCCAGCCCACACACACTCTCCAGGCCAGGCCACTCCCGGCCAGCCCACACGCACTCTCCAGGTCACTCCCGGCCAGCCCACACACAAACTCCAGGCCACTCCCGACCAGCCTACACACACACTCCTGGTCACTCCCGGCCAGCCCACACAAACACTCCAGGCCACTCCCGGCCAGCCCACACAAACACTCCAGGCCACTCCCTGCCAGCCCACACACACACTCCAGGACACTCCCGATCAGTCCACACACACGCACTCCAGGCCACTCCCGGCCAGCCCACACACACACTCCAGGCCACTCCCGTTCAGCCCACACACACGCACTCCAGGCCACTTCCGGCCTACACACACACTCCAGCCCACTCCCGGCCAGCCCACACACACACTCCAGGCCACTCCCGGCCAGCCCACACACAATCCAGGCCACTCCCGGCCAGCCTACACACACACTCCAGGCCACTCCCGGCCAGCCCACACACACACTCCAGGCCACTCCCGGCCAGCCCACACACGCTCTCCAGGCCACTCCCGGCCAGCCCACCTACTCACTCCAGGCCACTCCCGGCCAGCCCACACACACTCCAGGCCACTCCCGGCCAGCCCACACCCACACTCCAGGTCACTCCCGGCCAGCCCACACTCACACTCCAGGCCACTCCCGGCCAGCCCACACACACACTCCAGGCCAGGCCACTCCCGGCCAGCCCACACACACACAATCCCGGCCAGCCCACACATAAACTCCAGGCCACTCTCGGCCAGCCCACACACACGCTCCAGACCCTCCCGGCCAGCTTACACGCACTCTCCAGACCACTCCCGGCCAGCCCACACACACACTCCAGGCCACTCCCGGCCAGCCCTCTCCCACACTCCAGGTCACTCCCGGCCAGCCCTCACTCACATTCCAGGCCACTCCCGGCCAGCCCACACACACACTCCAGGCCACTCCCGGCCAGCCCACACACACACTCCAGGCCACTCCCGGCCAGCTCACACACACACTCCAGGCCACTCCCGGCCAGCCCACACAAACACTCCAGGCGACTCCCGGCCAGCCAACACACACACTCCAGACCACTCCCGTCCAGCCCACACACAGACTCCAGGCCACTCCCGGCCAGCCCACACACACACTCCAGGCCACTCCCGACCAGCCCACACACACACTCCCGGCCACTCCCGGCCAGACAACACACACACTCCAGGCCACTCCCGGCCAGCCCACACACACACCCCAGGCCACTCCCGGCCAGCCCACACACACACTCCAGGCCACTCCCGGCCAGCTCACACAGATACTCCAGGCCACTCCCGGCCAGCCCACACACACACTCCAGGCCATTCCCTGCCAGCCCACACACACACACTCCAGGCCACTCCCGCTCAGCCCACACACACACTCCAGGCCACTCCCGGCCATCCCACACTCACACTCCAGGCCACTCCCGGCCAGCCCACACACACACTCCAGGCCACTCCCGGCCAGCCCACACGCACACTCCAGTCCACTCCCGGCCAGCCCACACACACGCTCCAGGCCACTCCCGGCCAACCCACACACACACTCCAGGCCACTCCCGGCCAGCCCACACAGACACTCCAGGCCAATCCTGGCCATCCCACACACACACTCCAGGCCACTCCCGGCCAGCCCACACACACACTCCAGGCCACTCCCGGCCAGCCCACACACACACAATCCCGGCCAGCCCACACATAAACTCCAGGCCACTCTCGGCCAGCCCACACACACACTCCAGACCCTCCCGGCCAGCTTACACGCACTCTCCAGACCACTCCTGGCCAGCCCACACACACACTCCAGGCCACTCCCGGCCAGCCCTCTCCCACACTCCAGGTCACTCCCGGCCAGCCCACACTCACACTCCAGGCCACTGCCGGCCAGCCCACACACACACTCCAGGCCACTCCCGGCCAGCCCACACAAACACTCCAGCCCACTCCCGGTGAGCCCACACACACACTCCAGTCCACTCGCGGCCAGGCCACACACACACTCCAGGCCACTCCCGGCCAGCCCACACACACACTCCAGGCCACTCCCGGCCAGCCCACACACACACTCCAGGCCACTCCCGGCCAGCCCACACACACACTCCAATCACTCCCGGCCAGCCCACACACACACTCCAGGCCACTCCCCACCAGCCCACACACACACTCCAGGCCACTCCCGGCCAGCCCACACACACACTCCAATCACTCCCGACCAGCCCACACACACACTCCAGGCCACTCCCGGCCAGCCCACACACACACTCCAGGCCACTCCCGGCCAGCCCACACACACACTCCAGGCCACTCCCGGCCAGCCCACACTCACACTCCAGGCAACTCTCGGCCAGCCCACACACACACTCCAGGCCACTCCCGGCCAGCCCACACACACACTCCAGGCCACTCCCGGGTAGCCAACACACACACTCCCGGCCACTCCCGGCCAGCCCACACACACACTCCAGTCCACTCCCGGCCCACACACACACTCAAGGCCACTCCCGGCCAGCCCACACACACACTCCAGGCCACTCCCGGCCCACACACACACTCCAGGCCACTCCCGGCCAGCCCACACACACACTCCAGTCCTCTCCCGGCCAGCCCACCCACACACTCCAGGCCACTCCCGGCAAGCCCACACACACACTCCAGGCCAGGCCACTCCCGGCCAGCCCACACTCACACTCCAGGCCACTCCCGGCCAGCCCACACACACACTCCAGTCCTCTCCCGGCCAGTCCACACACACACTCCAGGCCACTCCCGGCCAGCCCACCCACACACTCCAGGTCACTCCCGGCAGCCCACACTCACACTCCAGGCCACTCCCGGCCAACCCACACACACACTCCAGGCCAGGCCACTCCCGGCCAGCCCACACACACACTCCAGGCCAGGCCACTCCCGGCCAGCCCACACACACACTCCAGGCCAGCCCACACACACACTCCAGGCCAGGCCACTCCCGGCCAGCCCACACACACACTCCAGGCCACTCCCGGCCAGCCCACACACACACTCCAGGCCACTCCCGGCCAGCCCACACACACACTCCAGGCCACTCCCGGCCCACACACACACTCCAGGCCACTCCCGGCCAGCCCACACACACACTCCCGGCCACTCCCGGCCAGCCCACACACACACTCCAGTCCACTCCCGGCCAGCCCACACACACACTCCAGGCCAGGCCACTCCCGGCCAGCCCACACACACACTCCAGGCCACTCCCGGCCAGCCCACACACACACTCCCGGCCACTCCCGCCCAGCCCACACACACACTCCAATCACTCCCGGCCAGCCCACACACACACTCTAGGCAACGTCCGATCAGCCCACACACACACACTCCAGGCCACTCCCGGCCAGCCCACACACACACTCCAGGCCACTCCCAGCCAGCCCACACACACACTCCAGGCCACTCCCGGCCAGCACACACACACACTCCAGGCCACTCCCGGCCAGCCCACACTCACACTCCAGGCCACTCCCGGCCAGCCCACACACATACTCCAGGCCACACCCGGCCAGCCCACACACACACTCCAGGCCACTCCCGGCCCACACACACACTCCAGGCCACTCCCGGCCAGCCCACACACACACTCCAGGCCACTCCCGGCCAGCCCACCCGCACACTCCAGGTCACTCCCGGCAGCCCACACTCACACTCCAGGCCACTCCCGGCCAGCCCACACTCACACTCCAGGCCACTCCCGGCCAGCCCACACACACACTCCAGGCCACTCCCGGCCAGCCCACACACACACTCCAGGTCACTCCCGGCCAGTCCACACACACACTCCAGGCCACTCCCGGACAGCCCACACACAGACTAAAGTCCATTCCCGGCCAGCCCACACACACACTCCAGGCCACTCCCGGCCAGCCGACACACACACTCCAGGTCACTCCCGGCCAGCCCACAAACACTCCAGGCCACTCCCGGCCAGCCTACACACACTCCAGGTCACTCCCGGCCAGCCCACACACACACTCCAGGCCACTCCCGGCCAGACCACACACACACTCCAGGCCACTCCCGGCCAGTCCACACACACACTCCAGGCCACGCCCGGCCAGCCCACACACACACTCCAGGCCACTCCAGGCCAGCCCACACACACACTCCAGGCCACTACCGGCCAGCCCACACACACACTCCAGGCCACTCCCGGCCAGTCCACACACACACTCCAGGCCACTCCCGGCCAGCCCACACACACACTCCAGGCCAATCCCGGCCAGCCCACACACACACTCCAGGCCACTCACGGCCAGCCCACACACACACTCCAGGCCACTCCCGGCCAGCCCACACACACACTCCAGGCCACTCCCGGCCAGCCCACACACACACTCGAGGCCACTCCCGGCCAGCCCACACTCACACTCCAGGCCACTCCCGGCCAGCCCCCACACACACTCCAGGCCACTCCCGGCCTGCCCTCACACACACTCCCGGCCACTCCCGGACAGCCCACACTCACACTCCAGGCTACGCCCGGCCAGTCCACACACACACTCCAGGCCACTCCCGGCCAGCCCACACACACACTCCAGGCCACTCCCGGCCAGCCCACACACACACTCTAGGTCACTCCCGGCCAGCCCACACACACACTCCAGGCCACTCCCGGCCCACACACACACTCCAGGCCACTCCCGGCCAGCCCACACACACACTCCAGGCCACTCCCGGCCCACACACACACTCCAGGCCACTCCCGGCCCACACACACACTCCAGGCCACTCCCGGCCAGCCCACACACACACTCCAGGCCACTCCCGGCCAGCCCACACACACACTCCAGGCCACTCCCGGCCCACACACACACTCCAGGCCACTCCCGGCCAGCCCACACACACACTCCAGGCTACTCCCGGCCCACACACACACTCCAGGCCACTCCCGGCCAGGCCACACACACACTCCAGGCCACTCCCGGCCAGCCAACACACACACTCCAGGCCACTCCCGGGCAGCCCACACACACACTCCAGACCACTCCCGGCCAGCGAACACACCCACTCCAGGCCACTCCCGGCCAGCCAACACCCACACTCCAGGCCACTCCCGGCCAACCCACACACACACTCCAGGCCACTCCCGGCCAGCCTACACACACACTCCAGGCCACTCCCGGCCCACACACACACTCCAGGCCACTCCCGGCCAGCCCACACACACTCCAGGCCACTCCCGGACAGCCCACACACACACTCCAGGCCACTCCCGGCTAGCCCACAAACACAGTCCAGGCCACTCCCGGCCAGCCCACACACACTCTCCCGGCCAGGCCACTCCCGGCCAGCCCACACGCACTCTCCAGGTCACTCCCGGCCAGCCCACACACAAACTCCAGGCCACTTCCGGCCTACACACACACTCCAGCCCACTCCCGGCCAGCCCACACACACACTCCAGGCCACTCCCGGCCAGCCCACACACAATCCAGGCCACTCCCGGCCAGCCCACACACACACTCCAGGCCACTCCCGGCCAGCCCACACACACACTCCAGGCCACTCCCGGCCAGCCCACACACACTCTCCAGGCCACTCCCGGCCAGCCCACCCACTCACTCCAGGCCACTCCCGGCCAGCCCACACACACTCCAGGCCACTCCCGGCCAGCCCACACCCACACTCCAGGTCACTCCCGGCCAGCCCACACTCACACTCCAGGCCACTCCCGGCCAGCCCACACACACACTCCAGGCCAGGCCACTCCCGGCAAGCCCACACACACACAATCCCGGCCAGCCCACACATAAACTCCAGGCCACTCTCGGCCAGCCCACACACACACTCCAGACCCTCCCGGCCAGCTTACACGCACTCTCCAGACCACTCCCGGCCAGCCCACACACACACTCCAGGCCACTCCCGGCCAGCCCTCTCCCACACTCCAGGTCACTCCCGGCCAGCCCACACTCACATTCCAGGCCACTCCCGGCCAGCCCACACACACACTCCAGGCCACTCCCGGCCAGCCCACACACACACTCCAGGCCACTCCCGGCCAGTCCACACACACACTCCAGGCCCCTCCCGGCCAGCCCACACACACACTCCAGGCCAATCCCGGCCAGCCCACACACACACTCCAGGCCACTCCCGGCCAGCCCACACACACACTCCAGGCCACTCCCGGCCAGCCCACACACACACTCCAGGCCACTCCCGGCCAGCCCACACACACACTCCAGGCCACTCCCGGCCTGCCCTCACACACACTCCCGGCCACTCCCGGACAGCCCACACTCACACTCCAGGCTACGCCCGGCCAGCCCACACACACACTCCAGGCCACTCCCGGCCAGCCCACACTCACACTCCAGGCCACTCCCGGCCAGCCCACACACACACTCCAGGCCACTCCCGGCCAGCCCACACACACACTCTAGGTCACTCCCGGCCAGCCCACACACACACTCCAGGCCACTCCCGGCCCACACACACACTCCAGGCCACTCCCGGCCAGCCCACACACACACTCCAGGTCACTCCCGGCCAGCCCACACTCACACTCCAGGCCACTCCCGGCCAGCCCACACACACACTCCAGGCCAGGCCACTCCCGGCAAGCCCACACACACACAATCCCGGCCAGCCCACACATAAACTCCAGGCCACTCTCGGCCAGCCCACACACACACTCCAGACCCTCCCGGCCAGCTTACACGCACTCTCCAGACCACTCCCGGCCAGCCCACACACACACTCCAGGCCACTCCCGGCCAGCCCTCTCCCACACTCCAGGTCACTCCCGGCCAGCCCACACTCACATTCCAGGCCACTCCCGGCCAGCCCACACACACACTCCAGGCCACTCCCGGCCAGCCCACACACACACTCCAGGCCACTCCCGGCCAGTCCACACACACACTCCAGGCCCCTCCCGGCCAGCCCACACACACACTCCAGGCCAATCCCGGCCAGCCCACACACACACTCCAGGCCACTCCCGGCCAGCCCACACACACACTCCAGGCCACTCCCGGCCAGCCCACACACACACTCCAGGCCACTCCCGGCCAGCCCACACACACACTCCAGGCCACTCCTGGCCTGCCCTCACACACACTCCCGGCCACTCCCGGACAGCCCACACTCACACTCCAGGCTACGCCCGGCCAGCCCACACACACACTCCAGGCCACTCCCGGCCAGCCCACACTCACACTCCAGGCCACTCCCGGCCAGCCCACACACACACTCCAGGCCACTCCCGGCCAGCCCACACACACACTCTAGGTCACTCCCGGCCAGCCCACACACACACTCCAGGCCACTCCCGGCCCACACACACACTCCAGGCCACTCCCGGCCAGCCCACACACACACTCCAGGCCGCTCCCGGCCCACAGACACACTCCAGGCCACTCCCGGCCCGCACACACACTCCAGGCCACTCCCGGCCAGCCCACACACACACTCCAGGCCACTCCCGGCCAGCCCACACACACACTCCAGGCCACTCCCGGCCCACACACACACTCCAGGCCACTCCCGGCCAGCCCACACACACACTCCAGGCCACTCCCGGCCCAAACACACACTCCAGGCCACTCCCGGCCAGGCCACACACACACTCCAGGCCACTCCCGGCCAGCCAACACACACACTCCAGACCACTCCCGGGCAGCCCACACACACACTCCAGACCACTCCCGGCCAGCGAACACACCCACTCCAGGCCACTCCCGGCCAGCCCACACCCACACTCCAGGCCACTCCCGGCCAGCCCACACACACACTCCAGGCCACTCCCGGCCAGCCCACACACACACTCCAGGCCACACCCGGCCCACACACACACTCCAGGCCACTCCCGGCCAGTCCACACACACTCCAGGCCACTCCCGGACAGCCCACACACACACTCCAGGCCACTCCCGGCTAGCCCACAAACACAGTCCAGGCCACTCCCGGCCAGCCCACACACACTCTCCAGGCCAGGCCATTCCCGGCCAGCCCACACGCACTCTCCAGGTCACTCCCGGCCAGCCCACACACAAACTCCAGGCCACTCCCGACCAGCCTACACACACACTCCTTGTCACTCCCGACCAGCCCACACAAACACTCCAGGCCACTCCCGGCCAGCCCACACAAACACTCCAGGCCACTCCCTGCCAGCCCACACACACACTCCAGGCCACTCCCGATCAGCCCACACACACGCACTCCAGGCCACTCCCGGCCAGCCCACACACACTCCAGGCCACTCCCGATCAGCCCACACACACGCACTCCAGGCCACTTCCGGCCTACACACACACTCCAGCCCACTCCCGGCCAGCCCACACACACACTCCAGGCCACTCCCGGCCAGCCCACACACAATCCAGGCCACTCCCGGCCAGCCCACACACACACTCCAGGCCACTCCCGGCCAGCCCACACACACACTCCAGGCCACTCCCGGCCAGCCCACACACACACTCCAGGCCACTCCCGGCCAGCCCACACACACACTCCAGGCCAGGCCACTCCCGGCCAGCCCACACACACACAATCCCGGCCAGCCCACACATAAACTCCAGGCCACTCTCGGCCAGCCCACACACACACTCCAGACCCTCCCGGCCAGCTTACACGCACTCTCCAGACCACTCTCGGCCAGCCCACACACACACTCCAGGCCACTCCCGGCCAGCCCTCTCCCACACTCCAGGTCACTCCCGGCCAGCCCACACTCACATTCCAGGCCACTCCCGGCCAGCCCACACACACACTCCAGGCCACTCCCGGCCAGCCCACACATACACTCCAGGCCACTCCCGGCCAGCTCACACACACACTCCAGGCCACTCCCGGCCAGCCCACACAAACACTCCAGGCGACTCCCGGCCAGCCAACACACACACTCCAGACCACTCCCGGCCAGTCCACACACACACTCCAGGCCACTCCCGGCCAGCCGACACACACACTCCAGGCCACTCCCGACCAGCCCACACACACACTCCCGGCCACTCCCGGCCAGACAACACACACACTCCAGGCCACTCCCGGCCAGCCCACACACACACCCCAGGCCACTCCCGGCCAGCCCACACACACACTCCAGGCCACTCCCGGCCAGCCCACACAGATACTCCAGGCCACTCCCGGCCAGCCAACACACACACTCCAGGCCACTCCCTGCCAGCCCACACACACACACTCCAGGCCACTCCCGCTCAGACCACACACACACTCCAGGCCACTCCCGGCCATCCCACACTCACACTCCAGGCCACTCCCGGCCAGCCCACACACACACTCCAGGCCACTCCCGGCCCACACACACACTCCAGGCCACTCCCGGCCCACACACACACTCCAGGCCACTCCCGGCCAGCCCACACACACACTCCAGGCCACTCCCGGCCAGCCCACACACACACTCCAGGCCACTCCCGGCCCACACACACACTCCAGGCCACTCCCGGCCAGCCCACACACACACTCCAGGCCACTCCCGGCCCACACACACACTCCAGGCCACTCCCGGCCAGGCCACACACACACTCCAGGCCACTCCCGGCCAGCCAACACACACACCAGGCCACTCCCGGGCAGCCCACACACACACTCCAGGCCACTCCCGGCCAGCGAACACACCCACTCCAGGCCACTCCCGGCCAGCCCACACCCACACTCCAGGCCACTCCCGGCCAGCCCACACACACACTCCAGGCTACTCCCGGCCAGCCCACACACACACTCCAGGCCACTCCCGGCCCACACACACACTCCAGGCCACTCCCGGCCAGCCCACACACACTCCAGGCCACTCCCGGACAGCCCACACACACACTCCAGGCCACTCTCGGCTAGCCCACAAACACAGTCCAGGCCACTCCCGGCCAGCCCACACACACTCTCCAGGCCAGGCCACTCCCGGCCAGCCCACACGCACTCTCCAGGTCACTCCCGGCCAGCCCACACACAAACTCCAGGCCACTCCCGACCAGCCTACACACACACTCCTGGTCACTCCCGGCCAGCCCACACAAACACTCCAGGCCACTCCCGGCCAGCCCACACAAACACTCCAGGCCACTCCCTGCCAGCCCACACACACACTCCAGGCCACTCCCGATCAGCCCACACACACGCACTCCAGGCCACTCCCGGCCAGCCCACACACACACTCCAGGCCACTCCCGATCAGCCCACACACACGCACTCCAGGCCACTTCCGGCCTACACACACACTCCAGCCCACTCCCGGCCAGCCCACACACACACTCCAGGCCACTCCCGGCCAGCCGACACACAATCCAGGCCACTCCCGGCCAGCCTACACACACACTCCAGGCCACTCCCGGCCAGCCCACACACACACTCCAGGCCACTCCCGGCCAGCCCACACACACTCTCCAGGCCACTCCCGGCCAGCCCACCCACTCACTCCAGGCCACTCCCGGCCAGCCCACACACACTCCAGGCCACTCCCGGCCAGCCCACACCCACACTCCAGGTCACTCCCGGCCAGCCCACACTCACACTCCAGGCCACTCCCGGCCAGCCCACACACACACTCCAGGCCAGGCCACTCCCGGCCAGCCCACACACACACAATCCCGGCCAGCCCACACATAAACTCCAGGCCACTCTCGGCCAGCCCACACACACACTCCAGACCCTCCCGGCCAGCTTACACGCACTCTCCAGACCACTCCCGGCCAGCCCACACACACACTCCAGGCCACTCCCGGCCAGCCCTCTCCCACACTCCAGGTCACTCCCGGCCAGCCCTCACTCACATTCCAGGCCACTCCCGGCCAGCCCACACACACACTCCAGGCCACTCCCGGCCAGCCCACACACACACTCCAGGCCACTCCCGGCCAGCTCACACACACACTCCAGGCCACTCCCGGCCAGCCCACACAAACACTCCAGGCGACTCCCGGCCAGCCAACACACACACTCCAGACCACTCCCGGCCAGCCCACACACACACTCCAGGCCACTCCCGGCCAGCCCACACACACACTCCAGGCCACTCCCGACCAGCCCACACACACACTCCCGGCCACTCCCGGCCAGACAACACACACACTCCAGGCCACTCCCGGCCAGCCCACACACACACCCCAGGCCACTCCCGGCCAGCCCACACACACACTCCAGGCCACTCCCGGCCAGCTCACACAGATACTCCAGGCCACTCCCGGCCAGCCCACACACACACTCCAGGCCACTCCCTGCCAGCCCACACACACACACTCCAGGCCACTCCCGCTCAGCCCACACACACACTCCAGGCCACTCCCGGCCATCCCACACTCACACTCCAGGCCACTCCCGGCCAGCCCACACACACACTCCAGGCCACTCCCGGCCAGCCCACACGCACACTCCAGTCCACTCCCGGCCAGCCCACACACACGCTCCAGGCCACTCCCGGCCAACCCACACACACACTCCAGGCCACTCCCGGCCAGCCCACACAGACACTCCAGGCCAATCCTGGCCATCCCACACACACACTCCAGGCCACTCCCGGCCAGCCCACACACACACTCCAGGCCACTCCCGGCCAGCCCACACACACACAATCCCGGCCAGCCCACACATAAACTCCAGGCCACTCTCGGCCAGCCCACACACACACTCCAGACCCTCCCGGCCAGCTTACACGCACTCTCCAGACCACTCCTGGCCAGCCCACACACACACTCCAGGCCACTCCCGGCCAGCCCTCTCCCACACTCCAGGTCACTCCCGGCCAGCCCACACTCACACTCCAGGCCACTGCCGGCCAGCCCACACACACACTCCAGGCCAGGCCACTCCCGGCCAGCCCACACACACACTCCAGGCCACTCCCGGCCAGCCCACACACACACTCCAGGCCACTCCCTGCCAGCCCACACACACACTCCAGGCCTCTCCCGACCAGCCCACACACACACTCCCGGCCACTCCCGGCCAGACAACACACACACCCCAGGCCACTCCCGGCCAGCCCACACACACACTCCAGGCCACTCCCGGCCAGCCCACAAAGATACTCCAGGCCACTCCCGGCCAGCCCACACACACACTCCAGGCCACTCCCTGCCAGCCCACACACCCACACTCCAGGCCACTCCCGACCAGCCCACACACACACTCCAGGCCACTCCCGCCCATCCCACACTCACACTCCAGGCCACTCCCGGCCAGCCCACACACACACTCCAGGCCACTCCCGGCCAGCCCACACGCACACTCCAGTCCACTCCCGGCCAGCCCACACACACGCTCCAGGCCACTCCCGGCCAGCCCACACAGACACTCCAGGCCAATCCTGGCCATCCCACACACACACTCCAGGCCACTCCCGGCCAGCCCACACAGACACTCCAGGCCACTCCCGGCCAGCCCACACACACTTCAGGCCACTCCCGGACAGCCCACACACAGACTAAAGTCCATTCCCGGCCAGCCCACACACACACTCCAGGCCACTCCCGGCCAGCCCACACACACACTCCAGGTCACTCCCGGCCAGCCCACAAACACTCCAGGCCACTCCCGGCCAGCCCACACACACTCCAGGTCACTCCCGGCCAGCCCACACACACACTCCAGGCCACTCCCGGCTTGCCCACAAACACAGTCCAGGCCACTCTCGGCCAACCCACACACACTCTCCAGGCCAGGCCACTCCCGGCCAGCCCACACACACTATCCAGGACACTCCCGGCCAGCCGACACACAAACTCCAGGCCACTCCCGACCAGCCTACACACACACTCCAGCCCACTCCCGGCCAGCCCACACAAACACTCCAGGCCACTCCCGGCCAGCCCACACATACACTCCAGGCCACTCCCGGCCAGCCCACACGCACACTCCCTGCCATCCCACACACACACTCCAGGCCACTCCCGATCAGCCCACACACACGCACTCCAGGCCACTCCCGGCCAGCCCACACACACACTCCAGGCCACTCCCGATCAGCCCACACACACGCACTCCAGGCCACTCCCGGCCTACACACACACTCCAGCCCACTCCCGGCCAGCCCACACACACACTCCAGGCCACTCCCGGACAGCCCACACACACTCTCCAGGCCACTCCCGGCCAGCCCACACTCACACTGCAGCCCACTCCAGGCCAGCCCACACACACACTCCAGGCCAGGCCTCTCCCGGCCAGCCCACACAAACACTCCAGGCCACTCCCGGCCAGCCCACACACACACTCCAGGCCACTCCCGGCCAGCCCACACACACACTCCAGGCCACTCCCGGCCAGCCCACACTCACACTCCAGCCCACTCCCGGCCAGCCCACACACACACTCCAGGCCACTCCCGGCCAGCCCACACACACACTCCAGGCCTCTCCCGGCCAGCCCACACACACAGTCCAGCCCACTCCCGGCCAGTCCACACTCACACTCCAGGCCACTCCGGGCCAGTCCAAACACACACTCCAGGCCACTCCCGGCCATCCCACTCACACACTCCAGGCCTCTCCCGGCCAGCCCACACACACACTCCAGGCCAATCCCGGCCAGCCCACACTCCTTTACTCCAGGTCACTCACGGCCAGCCCACACACACACTCCAAGCCACTCCCGGCCAGCCCACACACACACTCCAAGCCACTCCCGACCAATCAACTCTCACACTCCAGGCCACTCCCGGCCAGTCCACACACACACTCCAGGCCACTCCCGGCCAGCCCACACACACACTCCAGGCCACTCCCGGCCAATCCACTCTCACACTCCAGGCCACTCCCGGCCAGCCCACACACACACTCCAGGCCACTCCCGGCCAGCCCACACACACACTCCAGTCCTCTCCCGGCCAGCCCACACACACACTCCAGGCCACTCCCCAGCCCACACACACACTCCAGGCCGCTCCCGGCCAGCCCTCACACACACTCCAGGCCACTCCCGGCCAGCCCACACACACACTTCAGGTCACTCCCGGCCAGCCCACACACACACTCCAGGCCACTCCCGGCCAGCCCACACACACACTCCAGGCCACTCCCGGCCAGCCCACTCACACACTCCAGGCCACTCCCGGCCAGCCCACACACACACTCCAGGCCACTCCCGGCCAGCCCACACACACACTCCAGGCCACTCCCGGCCAGCCCACACACACACTTCAGGCCACTCCCGGCCAGCCCACACACACACTTCAGGTAACTCCCGGCCAGCCCACACACACACTTCAGTCCACTCCCGGCCAGCCCACACACACTCCAGGCCACTCCCGGCCAGCCCACGCACACTCCAGGCCACTCCCGGCCAGCCCACACACACACTCCAGGCCACTCCCGGCCAGCCCACACACACACTCCAGGCCACTCCCGGCCAGCCCACACACACACTCCAGGCCACTCCCGGCCAGCCCACACACACACTCCAGGCCACTCCCGGCCAGCCCACACACACACTCCAGGCCACTCCCGGCCAGCCCACACACACACTCCAGGCCACTCCCTGCCAGCCCACACACACACTCCAGGCCACTCCCGGCCAGCCCACACACACACTCCAGGCCAGGCCAGTCCCGGCCAGCCCACACACACACTCCAGGCCACTCCCGGCCAGCCCACACACACACTCCAGGCCACTCCTGGCCTGCCCACACACACACTCCAGGCCACTCCCGGCCAGCCCACACACACACTCCAGGCCAGGCCACTCCCGGCCAGCCCACACACACACTCCAGGCCACTCCCGGCCATCCCACACACACACTCCAGGCCACTCCTGGCCTGCCCACACACACACTCCAGGCCACTCCCGGCCAGCCCACACACACACTCAAGGCCAGGCCACTCCCGGCCAGCCCACACACACACTCCAGGCCACTCCCTGCCAGCCCACACACACACTCCAGGCCACTCCCGGCCAGCCCACACACATACTCCAGGCCACTCCCGGCCAGCCCACACACACACTCCAGGCCAGGCCACTCCCGGCTAGCCCATACACACACTCCAGGCCACTCCCTGCCAGCCCACACACACACTCAAGGCCACTCCCGGCCAGCCCACACACACACTCCAGGCCACTCCCGGCCAGCGCACACACACACTCCAGGCCATTCCCGGCCAGCCCACACACACACTCCAGGCCACTCCCGGCCAGCCCACACACACACTCCAGGCCACTCCCGGCCAGCCCACACACACACTCCAGGCCACTCCCGGCCAGCCCACACACACACTCCAGGCCAGTCCCGGCCTACCCACAAACACACTCCGGGCCAGGCCACTCCCGGCCAGCCCACACACACTCCAGGCCACTCCCGGCCAGCCCACACACACACTCCAGGCCAGGCCACTCCCGGCCAGCCCACACACACACTCCAGGCCACTCCCGGCCAGCCCACACACACACTCCAGGCCAGGCCACTCCCGGCCAGCCCACACACACACTCCAGGTCAGGCCCGGCCAGCCCACACACATACTCCAGGCAACTCCCGGCCAGCCCACACACACACTCCAGGCCATTCCCGGCCATCCCACACACACAGTCCAGGCCACTCCCGGCCAGCCCACACACACACTCCAGGCCACTCCCGGCCAGCCCACACACACTCTCCAGGCCACTCCCGGCCAGCCCACACACACACTCTAGGCCACTCCCGGCCAGCCCACACACACACTCAAGGCCACTCCCGGCCAGCCCACACACACACTCCAGGCCACCCCCGGCCAGCCCACACACATACTCCAGGCAACTCCCGGCCAGCCCACACACACACTCCAGGCCACTGCCGGCCGGCCCACACACACACTCCAGGCCAGGCCACTCCCGGCCAGCCCACACACACACTCCAGGCCACTGCCGGCCAGCCCACAAACACACTCCAGGCCAGGCCACTCCCGGCCAGCCCACACACACTCCAGGCCACTCCCGGCCAGCCCACACACACACTCCAGGCCACACTCGGCCAGCCCACACACACACTCCAGGCTACTCCCGGCCAGCCCACACACACACTCCAGGCCACTCCTGGCCAGCCCACACACACTCTCCAGGCCAGGCCACTCCCGGCCAGCCCACACACACACTCCAGGCCACTCCCGGGCAGCCCACACACACTCCAGGCCACTCTAGGCCAGCCCACACACACAATCTAGGCTACTCCCGGCCAGCCCACACACACACTCCAGGACACTCCCGGCCAGCCAACACTCACACTCCAGGCCAGGCCACTCCCGGCCAGTCCACACACACACTCCAGGCCACTCCCGGCCAGCCCACACACACACTCCAGGCCACTCCCGGCCAATCCACTCTCACACTCCAGGCCACTCCCGGCCAGCCCACACACACACTCCAGGCCACTCCCGGCCAGCCCACACACACACTCCAGTCCTTTCCCGGCCAGCCCACACACACACTCCAGGCCACTCCCCAGCCCACACACACACTCCAGGCCGCTCCCGGCCAGCCCTCACACACACTCCAGGCCACTCCCGGCCAGCCCACACACACACTTCAGGTCACTCCCGGCCAGCCCACACACACACTCCAGGCCACTCCCGGCCAGCCCACACACACACTCCAGGCCACTCCCGGCCAGCCCACTCACACACTCCAGGCCACTCCCGGCCAGCCCACACACACACTCCAGGCCACTCCCGGCCAGCCCACACACACACTCCAGGCCACTCCCGGCCAGCCCACACACACACTTCAGGCCACTCCCGGCCAGCCCACACACACACTTCAGGTAACTCCCGGCCAGCCCACACACACACTTCAGTCCACTCCCGGCCAGCCCACACACACTCCAGGCCACTCCCGGCCAGCCCACGCACACTCCAGGCCACTCCCGGCCAGCCCACACACACACTCCAGGCCACTCCCGGCCAGCCCACACACACACTCCAGGCCACTCCCGGCCAGCCCACACACACACTCCAGGCCACTCCCGGCCAGCCCACACACACACTCCAGGCCACTCCCGGCCAGCCCACACACACACTCCAGGCCACTCCCGGCCAGCCCACACACACACTCCAGGCCACTCCCTGCCAGCCCACACACACACTCCAGGCCACTCCCGGCCAGCCCACACACACACTCCAGGCCAGGCCAGTCCCGGCCAGCCCACACACACACTCCAGGCCACTCCCGGCCAGCCCACACTCACACTCCAGGCCACTCCTGGCCTGCCCACACACACACTCCAGGCCACTCCCGGCCAGCCCACACACACACTCCAGGCCAGGCCACTCCCGGCCAGCCCACACACACACTCCAGGCCACTCCCGGCCATCCCACACACACACTCCAGGCCACTCCTGGCCTGCCCACACACACACTCCAGGCCACTCCCGGCCAGCCCACACACACACTCAAGGCCAGGCCACTCCCGGCCAGCCCACACACACACTCCCGGCCACTCCCTGCCAGCCCACACACACACTCCAGGCCACTCCCGGCCAGCCCACACACATACTCCAGGCCACTCCCGGCCAGCCCACACACACACTCCAGGCCAGGCCACTCCCGGCCAGCCCATACACACACTCCAGGCCACTCCCTGCCAGCCCACACACACACTCAAGGCCACTCCCGGCCAGCCCACACACACACTCCAGGCCACTCCCGGCCAGCGCACACACACACTCCAGGCCATTCCCGGCCAGCCCACACACACACTCCAGGCCACTCCCGGCCAGCCCACACACACACTCCAGGCCACTCCCGGCCAGCCCACACACACACTCCAGGCCACTCCCGGCCAGCCCACACACACACTCCAGGCCAGTCCCGGCCTACCCACAAACACACTCCGGGCCAGGCCACTCCCGGCCAGCCCACACACACTCCAGGCCACTCCCGGCCAGCCCACACACACACTCCAGGCCACTCCCGGCCAGCCCACACACACACTCCAGGCCAGGCCACTCCCGGCCAGCCCACACACACACTCCAGGCCACTCCCGGCCAGCCCACACACACACTCCAGGCCAGGCCACTCCCGGCCAGCCCACACACACACTCCAGGTCAGGCCCGGCCAGCCCACACACATACTCCAGGCAACTCCCGGCCAGCCCACACACACACTCCAGGCCATTCCCGGCCATCCCACACACACAGTCCAGGCCACTCCCGGCCAGCCCACACACACACTCCAGGCCACTCCCGGCCAGCCCACACACACTCTCCAGGCCACTCCCGGCCAGCCCACACACACACTCTAGGCCACTCCCGGCCAGCCCACACACACACTCAAGGCCACTCCCGGCCAGCCCACACACACACTCCAGGCCACCCCCGGCCAGCCCACACACATACTCCAGGCAACTCCCGGCCAGCCCACACACACACTCCAGGCCACTGCCGGCCGGCCCACACACACACTCCAGGCCAGGCCACTCCCGGCCAGCCCACACACACACTCCAGGCCACTCCCGGCCAGCCCACAAACACACTCCAGGCCAGGCCACTCCCGGCCAGCCCACACACACTCCAGGCCACTCCCGGCCAGCCCACACACACACTCCAGGCCACACTCGGCCAGCCCACACACACACTCCAGGCTGCTCCCGGCCAGCCCACACACACACTCCAGGCCACTCCCGGCCAGCCCACACACACTCTCCAGGCCAGGCCACTCCCGGCCAGCCCACACACACACTCCAGGCCACTCCCGGGCAGCCCACACACACTCCAGGCCACTCTCGGCCAGCCCACACACACAATCTAGGCTACTCCCGGCCAGCCCACACACACACTCCAGGACACTCCCGGCCAGCCAACACTCACACTCCAGGCCAGGCCACTCCCGGCCAGCCCACACACACACTCCAGGCCACTCCCGGCCAGCCCACACACACTCTCCAGGCCAGGCCACTCCCGGCCAGCCCACACACACACTCCAGGCCACTCCCGGGCAGCCCACACACACTCCAGGCCACTCTCGGCCAGCCCACACACACACTCCAGGCCACTCCCGGCCAGCCCACACACACACTCCAGGCCACTTCCGGCCAGCCCACACACACACTCCAGGCCACTCCCGGCCAGCCCACACACACACTCCAGGCCACTCCCGGCCAGCCCACACACACACAATCCCGGCCAGCCCACACACACACTCCAGGCCACTCCCGGCCAGCCCACACACACACTCCAGGTCACTCCCGGCCAGCCCACACACACACTCCAGGCCACTCCCGGCCAGCCCACACACACACTCCAGGTCACTCCCGGCCAGCACACACACACACTCCAGGCCACTCCCGGCCAGCCCACACACACTCTCCAGGCCACTCCCAGCCAGCCCACACACACACTCCAGGCCACTCCCGGCCAGCCCACACACACACTCCAGGCAAGGCCACTCCCGGCCAGCCCACACACACTCCAGACCACTCCCGGCCAGCCCACACACACACTCCAGGCCACTCCCGGCCAGCCCACACACACACTCCAGGCATGGCCACTCCCGGCCAGCCCACACATACACTCCAGACCACTCCCGGCCAGCCCACACACACACTCCAGGCCACTCCCGGCCAGTCCACACACACACTCCAGGCCACTCCCGGCCAGCCCACACACACACTCCAGGGCACTCCCGGCCAGCCCACACACACTCCAGGCCACTCCCGGCCAGCCCACACACACACTCCAGGCCACTCCCTGCCAGCCCACACACACAGTCCAGCCCACTCTCCCCAGTCCACACACACACTCCAGTGGAACCCTTTCTGCTCACTCTCTCTAAACTCCTTCCTAATTTGGAGTCCTCTGTGAAATTGCTCTTTACCTTAAACTGATCTACAGATTACAATTCCAGTTCACTAATCCCCATATTTAACTGAAATCCTCCATTCCTGACAACACTCCATTAAATACCCTTTGTTTTGTCTCCAAGATCCTCACATCCTTTTGTATATTTAGCGGCAGAACAAGAAGCAATTCCTCCGCTATGGTCCTCTCTATAAACCTGGTTATAACTCTATAGGCTATTGGCAAAGTGTTAGAAAGTGGGATTCAAATACTCAGGTGGTTGTTTATGACCTGCCCAGTCCAGATGGGCCGAATGGCCTTTCTGTGCTCTGGACCTCGATGACTCTATGATCCTAACATCCTTCTTTTCGGAGTCTCCGCCTCTATTGATCAAGTTAAATATCTTCTGAGGTTTTTCCAATCTTATCGCCATGACCTTCCAGTGCAAAGTGTGGACATGTCCCCGCTCCCTTCCTGTACACTTTTTAAACTTGTCCCGTTTAGTTTATATTTCCTGTCCTCTGCCCTCCTCCCTAATGCATCACCCACACGACAGTGATTTAAATTTACTTTCCCCGTGACCCTCCCTTTCACAGATCTGGGAACATGCTGCTGAAGATTGCTGCTACCCTGCTCACTGTGTCATTGCTGAGTGTCTGTCATTTGTGAATGTTGAAAGTCTTTCCATTGAAGCCTATCGCAGTGAATTGTGTCTTGAAGAGCAATTGTCCTCATGTGGACCCCGAGTGAACATCAGTGTCTCCTCCCCTCCTGTCTGAATAACTATCATTCACCGCTTCTCTCTGCTTTCTGTTTCTTAGCCAATCTCACATTCTCACTGTCACAGACCCTTTAATCCACGGCTTTGGGACTCGATAACATCTCTAATAAATGACATTTGATCACAATATGTCCCAGTACATAAATGTATATCAGTTCCCTCATTAATCCTCCAGTTATATCGAAATATAACTGCAATAACAACATGCGATGTGATTTCCCACGAATATCGCCGTGTTTCTGGTCACATAACACCATTTCCTCGCGAAGGAGCAATATTCCTGTTGCCCAATCTGACCCCGAGAAATGTCCTGGTGACTAACATTATACTGACTGCTCTGTCACTCCAGGGTTTATCCCTCTCTCTCCTTTTATAAACAGGATGGGGCAGTGAAAATGCCCCAGTCCCCTGGAACCACTCAGATATCAATGAGGATTGAGTATCAGGTTCAGTGTGTCCACTATTTCCACACTCCATCCCTCAGTCACTGTCACACAACCGATCCAGACCCGGCTAATCTTCTATTTCATTGTGATAGAAAAAGTATTGGATTGAAAGGGGTTAATGGAGCCTGTTTGTTTAGTGACTGTGATTAATGTCAGTCTCCATGGATCTAACCGTGTCACTGGAGGGGTTGTCTCTGCTATTAATAAGCGATTCCTTTCATTGTGTTATCCCAAACTGTCAGCGGGAGCGTCAATTCCAACACTGCCAGAGATCAGCGGCTCCAGAGAGACCGAGAGGAGGGAGCAGAATCTGGGAACTGCCCACAGGAACGTTACAGCAATGGATCAGAATCTGGGAACTATCCACAGGAACGTTACAGCAATGGATCAAAATCTGGGAACTGCCCACAGGAACGTTACAGCAATGGATCAGAATCTGGGAACTATCCACAGGAACGTTACAGCAATGGATCAAAATCTGGGAACTGCCCACAGGAACGTTATAGCAATGGATCAGAATCTGGGAACTATCCACAGGAACGTTACAGCAATGGATCAGAATCTGGGAACTGCCCACAGGAACGTTACAGCAATGGACAGGAGTTTATCCTGGGGTCTTTCCTATGTGTCTGACCAGTATTTACCATACCGGATCTACGGCGCACTGCTGATAATTCAAGCGGGGTACTATCCCCTCCTGGCTGTTGTCGGTGTCCCTGGTAAGTCTCCCTGTCCAGTTATTTATTGTATAAACCACTTTAAGTGTATTATTGCTCTGGTCATTTGCATCTTGGAAAGATTGAATCCACGTTCTTCAGTACAGAAGTTTGTAAGTTTTCAGGTCCAGGAGCAGAATGAGGCTATTTGGCCCCTCGCATCTGCTCCGTCATTCGGTCTTGGCTGATCTCATCCTCGGCTTAACGCTGCCGCCCTGCCCATTATCCAAAATTCCCAACCCCATTCCCAATTCAAAATCTATCTAACTGCTCCTTAAATGTACTCACTGTCCCAGCATGCCCCGCACTCTGGATAGCGAATTCCACAGGTTCCCATCCCATTGGGAGAAGTAGTTTCTCCTCAGCTCTGATTCACATTTGCTGCCTGTTATCCTGAGATTCTGACCTCTCGTTCCAGAACGCCCCACAAGAGGAAGCATCCGCTCCACTTCCACTTCACCCACACCTTTTATCATCTTATAAACCACAATTGGATCTCTACTCCTTCTTA
The DNA here is from genome assembly GCF_047496885.1 of Scyliorhinus torazame. Taxonomy (NCBI): domain Eukaryota; kingdom Metazoa; phylum Chordata; class Chondrichthyes; order Carcharhiniformes; family Scyliorhinidae; genus Scyliorhinus; species Scyliorhinus torazame. Next base: position 217,364 of record NW_027307835.1, read on the forward strand.
ACAACGCTCTTGATAAGACAAAGCCCTCATCTCTGCGATCAATCTAGTCAACCTCCTCTGAACTTCCTCTAAAGCCCCCACATCTTTCCTCAAATCAGGGGCCAGGACTGTGCAATACTCCAGGTGTGGTCAGACCAACATCTGGAATAGTGGGAATAACACTTCCTTACCTTGAAGCTCTGTGCCTTTAGCTGTAAATATCAACATCGATTCCAGTCACTGAGGTCATTCCCTATCCAGTGGCCCCACTCGCTCTCTGGTTAATATCGGAGGCTGTTCACAATCCCTGCTCTCCTTTGACAGTAAAGTTATTATAGCCAGACACTCTCTCCATTCCCAATCCTGCACACTTGCCATCGCCACCTCTGCTTCATCTCAGCTGCAGAATAAATCATCATCTGTGTCTTTGTTAAATCCACACTCGACTAATCCAATGATATTCTGTCACACAATATCTGATACAAATCTTCATGAAGCGCAGCTCATCTCCAACTCTGCTGCCATATCCTAACCCACACCCAATCCCAGTCCCCTATTATCCCTGTGCTCATTGCTGTAGATTGGATCCCAGTCTGGGAGCATCTCACTAACCTAACCCTCACCCAATCCCAGTCACCTATCATCCCTGTGCTCACTGCTGTAGATTGGTTCCCAGTCTGGCAGAATCCCACTATCTGAATTCTCATTCAGTGATTGAAATTCTCCACAGTCTCACTCAATCAAATTAGACCAAGCCCATGTCCATTTTCAATGAATGTGGAAATGAGTTATTTTTCATTACTTTTGCAATTCTGTTATTGGGAGGTGAGTGAAGAGGCTGAGAATGGGTTTCTGCAGGTTGTGTTATTGGGAGGTGAGTGGAGATGCTGAGGATGGGGTTCTGCAGGTTGTGTTATTGGAAGGTTAGTGAAGATGCTGACAATGGGTTTCTGCAGGTTGTGTTATTGGAAGGTTAGTGGAGATGCTGAGGATGGGGTTCTGCAGTTTGTGTTATTGGAAGGTGAGTGGAGATGCTGAGGATGGGTTTATGCAGGTTGTGTTATTGGGAGGTGAGTGAAGATGCTGAGGATGGGTTTCTGCAGTTTGTGTTATTGGGAGGTGAGTGGAGATGCTGAGGATGGGTTTCTGCAGGTTGTGTTATTGGGAGGTGAGTGAAGATGCTGAGGATGCGTTTCTGCAGGTTGTGTTATTGGAAGGTAAGGGAAGATGCTGAGGATGGGGTTCTGCAGGTTGTGTTATTGGGAGGTGAGTGGAGATGCTGAGGATGGGTTTATGCAGATTGTGTTATTGGGAGGTGAGTGGAGATGCTGAGGATGCGTTTCTGCAGGTTGTGTTATTGGAAGGTTAGGGAAGATGCTGAGGATGGGCTTCTGCAGGTTGTGTTATTGGGAGGTGAGTGGAGATGCTGAGGATGAGTTTATGCAGATTGTGTTATTGGGAGGTGAGTGGAGATGCTGAGGATGGGTTTCTGCAGGTTGTGTTATTGGAAGGTGAGTGAAGATGCTGAGGATGGGTTTCTGCAGGTTGTGTTATTGGGAGGTGAGTGGAGATGCTGAGGATGGGTTTCTGCAGGTTGTGTTGTTGGAAGGTTGGGGAAGATGCTGAGGATGGTTTTCAGCAGATTGTGTTATTGGAAGGTTAGTGGAGATGCTGAGGATGGGGTTCTGCAGTTTGTGTTATTGGAAGGTGAGTGGAGATGCTGAGGATGGGTTTATGCAGGTTGTGTTATTGGGAGGTGAGTGAAGATGCTGAGGATGGGTTTCTGCAGTTTGTGTTATTGGGAGGTGAGTGGAGATGCTGAGGATGGGTTTCTGCAGGTTGTGTTATTGGGAGGTGAGTGAAGATGCTGAGGATGCGTTTCTGCAGGTTGTGTTATTGGAAGGTAAGGGAAGATGCTGAGGATGGGGTTCTGCAGGTTGTGTTATTGGGAGGTGAGTGGAGATGCTGAGGATGGGTTTATGCAGATTGTGTTATTGGGAGGTGAGTGGAGATGCTGAGGATGCGTTTCTGCAGGTTGTGTTATTGGAAGGTTAGGGAAGATGCTGAGGATGGGCTTCTGCAGGTTGTGTTATTGGGAGGTGAGTGGAGATGCTGAGGATGAGTTTATGCAGATTGTGTTATTGGGAGGTGAGTGAAGATGCTGAGGATGGGTTTCTGCAGGTTGTGTTATTGGAAGGTGAGTGAAGATGCTGAGGATGGGTTTCTGCAGGTTGTGTTATTGGGAGGTGAGTGGAGATGCTGAGGATGGGTTTCTGCAGGTTGTGTTCTTGGAAGGTTGGGGAAGATGCTGAGGATGGTTTTCAGCAGATTGTGTTATTGGAAGGTTAGTGGAGATGCTGAGGATGGGGTTCTGCAGTTTGTGTTATTGGAAGGTGAGTGGAGATGCTGAGGATGGGTTTATGCAGGTTGTGTTATTGGGAGGTGAGTGAAGATGCTGAGGATGGGTTTCTGCAGATTGTGTTATTGGGAGGTGAGTGGAGATGCTGAGGATGGGTTTCTGCAGGTTGTGTTATTGGGAGGTGAGTGAAGATGCTGAGGATGCGTTTCTGCAGGTTGTGTTATTGGAAGGTAAGGGAAGATGCTGAGGATGGGGTTCTGCAGGTTGTGTTATTGGGAGGTGAGTGGAGATGCTGAGGATGGGTTTATGCAGATTGTGTTATTGGGAGGTGAGTGGAGATGCTGAGGATGCGTTTCTGCAGGTTGTGTTATTGGAAGGTTAGGGAAGATGCTGAGGATGGGCTTCTGCAGGTTGTGTTATTGGGAGGTGAGTGGAGATGCTGAGGATGAGTTTATGCAGATTGTGTTATTGGGAGGTGAGTGGAGATGCTGAGGATGGGTTTCTGCAGGTTGTGTTATTGGAAGGTGAGTGAAGATGCTGAGGATGGGTTTCTGCAGGTTGTGTTATTGGGAGGTGAGTGGAGATGCTGAGGATGGGTTTCTGCAGGTTGTGTTGTTGGAAGGTTGGGGAAGATGCTGAGGATGGTTTTCAGCAGATTGTGTTATTGGAAGGTTCGTGAAGATGCTGAGGATGTGTTTCTGCAGGTTCTGCTATTGGGAGTTGAGTGGAGATGCTGAGGATGGGTTTCTGCAGGTTGTGTTATTGGAAGGGTAGTGAAGATGCTGAGGATGGGTTTCTGCAGGTTGTGTTATTGGGAGGTGAGTGAAGATGCTGAGGATGGGTTTCTACAGGTTGTGTTATTGGAAGGTTAGTGAAGATGCTGAGGATGGGTTTCTACAGGTTGTGTTATTGGAAGGTGAGTGAAAATGCTGAGTATGGGTTTCTGCAGGTTGTGCTATTGGACTGTGAGTGGAGATGCTGAGGATGGGTTTCTACAGGTTGTGTTATTGGAAGGTGAGAGCAGATGCTATGGATGGGTTTCTTCAGGTTGTGTTATTGGGGGGTGAGTGGAGATGCTGAGGATGGGTTTCTGCAGATTGTGTTATTGGGAGGTGAGTGACGATGCTGAGGATGGGTTCAGCAGGTTGTGTTATTGGGAGGTGAGTGGAGATGCTGAGGATGGGTTTCTGCAGGTTGTGTTACTGGGAGGTTAGTGGAGATGCTGAGGATGGATTTCTGCAGGTTGTGTTATTGGAAGGTGAGTGGAGATGCTGAGGATGGGTTTCTGCAGGTTGTGTTATTGGGAGGTGAGTGGAGATGCTGAGGATGGGTTTCTGCAGGTTGTGTTATTGGGAGTTGAGTGAAGACGCTGAGGATGGAATTCTACAGGTTGTGTTACTGGAAGGTGAGTGGAGATGCTAAGGATGGGTTTCTTCAGTTTGTGTTATTGGGGGGTGAGTGGAGGTGCTGAGGATGGGTTTCTGCAAATTGTGTTATTGCAAGGTTAGTGAAGATGCTGAGGATGGGTTTCTGCAGGTTGTGTTATTGGAAGGTGAGTGAAGATGCTGAGGGTGGGTTTCTGCAGGTTGTGTTATTGGGAGGTGATTGGAGATGCTGAGGATGGGTTTCTGCAGGTTGTGTTATTGGAATGTTATTGAAGATGCTGAGAATGGGTTTCTGCAGGTTGTGTTATTGGACGGTGAGTGGAGATGCTGAGGATGGAATTCTGCAGGTTGTGTTACTGGAAGGTGAGTGGAGATGCTAAGGATGGGTTTCTTCAGTTTGTGTTATTGGGGGGTGAGTGGAGGTGCTGAGGATGGGTTTCTGAAAATTGTGTTATTGCAAGGTTAGTGAAGATGCTGAGCATGGGTTTCTGCAGGTTGTGTTATTGGAAGGTGAGTGAAGATGCTGGGGATGGGTTTCTGCAGGTTGTGTTATTGGAAAGTGAGTGAAGATGCTGAGGATGGGTTTCTGCAGGTTGTGTTATTGGAAGGTGAGTGCAGATGCTGAGGATGGATTTCTGCAGGTTGTGTTATTGGGAGGTGATTGGAGATGCTGAGGATGGGTTTCTGCAGGTTGTGTTATTGGAAGGTTAGTGAAGATGCTGAGGATGGGTTTCTGCAGGTTGTGTTATTGGAAGGTGAGTGGAGATGCTGAGGATGGGTTTCTGCAGGTTGTGGTATTGGGAGGTTAGTGAAGATGCTTAAGATGGGTTTCTGCAGGTTGTGTTATTGGGAGGTGAGTGAAGATGCTGAGGATGGGTTTCTGCAGGTTGTGTTATTGGAATGTTATTGAAGATGCTGAGAATGGGTTTCTGCAGGTTGTGTTATTGGACGGTGAGTGGAGATGCTGAGGATGGAATTCTGCAGGTTGTGTTACTGGAAGGTGAGTGGAGATGCTAAGGATGGGTTTCTTCAGTTTGTGTTATTGGGGGGTGAGTGGAGGTGCTGAGGATGGGTTTCTGAAAATTGTGTTATTGCAAGGTTAGTGAAGATGCTGAGCATGGGTTTCTGCAGGTTGTGTTATTGGAAGGTGAGTGAAGATGCTGAGGATGGGTTTCTGCAGGTTGTGTTATTGGAAGGTGAGTGAAGATGCTGAGGATGGGTTTCTGCAGGTTGTGTTATTGGAAGGTGAGTGCAGATGCTGAGGATGGATTTCTGCAGGTTGTGTTATTGGGAGGTGATTGGAGATGCTGAGGATGGGTTTCTGCAGGTTGTGTTATTGGAAGGTTAGTGAAGATGCTGAGGATGGGTTTCTGCAGGTTGTGTTATTGGAAGGTGAGTGGAGATGCTGAGGATGGGTTTCTGCAGGTTGTGGTATTGGGAGGTTAGTGAAGATGCTTAAGATGGGTTTCTGCAGGTTGTGTTATTGGGAGGTGAGTGAAGATGCTGAGGATGGGTTTCTGCAGGTTGTGTTATTGGGAGGTGAGTGGAGATGCTGCTGATGAGTTTCTGCAGGTTGTGTTATTGGGAGGTGAGTGGAGATGCTGACGATGGTTTTCTGCAGGTTGTGTTATTGGAAGGTGAGTGAAGATGCTGAGGATGGGTTTGTGCAGGTTGTGTTATTGGGAGGTGAGTGGAGATGCTGAGGATGTGTTTCTGCAGGATGTGTTATTGGGAGGTGAGTGGAGATGCTGCGGATTGGTTTCTGCAGTTTGTGTTATTGGGAGGTGAGTGGAGACGCTGAGAATGGGTTTCTGCAGGTTGTGTTATTGGGAGGTGAGTGGAGATGCTGAGGATGTGTTTCTGCAGGATGTGTTATTGGGAGGTGAGTGGAGATGCTGAGGATGGGTTTCTGCAGGTTGTGTTATTGGGAGGTGAGTGGAGATGCTGAGGATGTGTTTCTGCAGGATGTGTTATTGGGAGGTGAGTGGAGATGCTGAGGATGGGTTTCTGCAGGTTGTGTTATTGGGAGGTGGGTGGAGATGCTGAGGATGGGTTTCTGCAGGTTGTGTTATTGTGAGGTGAGTGGAGATGCTGAGGATGGGTTTCTGCAGGTTGTGTTATTGGGAGGAGAGTGGAGTTGCTGAGGATGGGTTTCTGAAGTTTGTGTTATAGGAAGGTGAGTGAAGATGCTGAGAATGGGTTTATGCAGGTTGTGATTTTGGGAGGTGAGTGGAGATGCTGAGGATGGGTTTCTGCAGGTTGTGTTATTGGAAGGTGAGTGGAGATGCTGCGGATTGGTTTCTGCAGTTTGTGTTATTGGAAGGTGAGTGAAGATGCTGAGAATGGGTTTCTGCAGGTTGTGTTATTGGGAGGTGAGTGAAGATGCTGAGGATGGGTTTCTGCAGGTTGTGTTATTGGAAGGTGAGTGGAGATGCTGAGGATGGGTTTCTGCAGGTTGTGTTATTGGGATGTGAGTGGAGATGCTGAGGATTGATTTCTGCAGGTTGTGTTATTGTGAGGTGAGTGGAGATGCTGAGGACGGGTTTCTGCTGGTTGTGTTATTGGAAGATGAGTGGAAATGCTGAGAATTGGTTTCTGCAGGTTGTGTTATTGGGAGGTGAGTGAAAATGCTGAGAATGGCTTTCTGCAGGTTGTGTTATTGGAAGGTGAGTGAAGATGCTGAGGATGGGTTTCTGCAGGTTGTGTTATTGGAAGGTGAGTGCAGATGCTGAGGATGGATTTCTGCAGGTTGTGTTATTGGGAGGTGATTGGAGATGCTGAGGATGGGTTTCTGCAGGTTGTGTTATTGGAAGGTTAGTGAAGATGCTGAGGATGGGTTTCTGCAGGTTGTGTTATTGGAAGGTGAGTGGAGATGCTGAGGATGGGTTTCTGCAGGTTGTGGTATTGGGAGGTTAGTGAAGATGCTTAAGATGGGTTTCTGCAGGTTGTGTTATTGGGAGGTGAGTGAAGATGCTGAGGATGGGTTTCTGCAGGTTGTGTTATTGGGAGGTGAGTGGAGATGCTGCTGATGAGTTTCTGCAGGTTGTGTTATTGGGAGGTGAGTGGAGATGCTGACGATGGGTTTCTGCAGGTTGTGTTATTGGAAGGTGAGTGAAGATGCTGAGGATGGGTTTGTGCAGGTTGTGTTATTGGGAGGTGAGTGGAGATGCTGAGGATGTGTTTCTGCAGGATGTGTTATTGGGAGGTGAGTGGAGATGCTGCGGATTGGTTTCTGCAGTTTGTGTTATTGGGAGGTGAGTGGAGACGCTGAGAATGGGTTTCTGCAGGTTGTGTTATTGGGAGGTGAGTGGAGATGCTGAGGATGTGTTTCTGCAGGATGTGTTATTGGGAGGTGAGTGGAGATGCTGAGGATGGGTTTCTGCAGGTTGTGTTATTGGGAGGTGAGTGGAGATGCTGAGGATGTGTTTCTGCAGGATGTGTTATTGGGAGGTGAGTGGAGATGCTGAGGATGGGTTTCTGCAGGTTGTGTTATTGGGAGGTGGGTGGAGATGCTGAGGATGGGTTTCTGCAGGTTGTGTTATTGTGAGGTGAGTGGAGATGCTGAGGATGGGTTTCTGCAGGTTGTGTTATTGGGAGGAGAGTGGAGTTGCTGAGGATGGGTTTCTGAAGTTTGTGTTATAGGAAGGTGAGTGAAGATGCTGAGAATGGGTTTATGCAGGTTGTGATTTTGGGAGGTGAGTGGAGATGCTGAGGATGGGTTTCTGCAGGTTGTGTTATTGGAAGGTGAGTGGAGATGCTGCGGATTGGTTTCTGCAGTTTGTGTTATTGGAAGGTGAGTGAAGATGCTGAGAATGGGTTTCTGCAGGTTGTGTTATTGGGAGGTGAGTGAAGATGCTGAGGATGGGTTTCTGCAGGTTGTGTTATTGGAAGGTGAGTGGAGATGCTGAGGATGGGTTTCTGCAGGTTGTGTTATTGGGATGTGAGTGGAGATGCTGAGAATGGCTTTCTGCAGGTTGTGTTATTGGAAGGTTAGGGAAGATGCTGAGGATGGGTTTCTGCAGGTTGTGATATTGGGAGGTGAGTGGAGTTGCTGAGGATGGGTTACTGCAGGTTGTGTTATTGGGAGGTGAGTGGAAATGCTGAGAATGGGTATCTGCAAGTTGTGTTATTGGGAGGTGAGTGGAGATGCTGAGGATGGGTTTCTGCAGGTTGTGTTATTAGGAGGTGAGTGGAGATGCTGAGGATGGGCTTCTGCAGGGGGAGATAATGAGGATGGGTTTCTGCAGGTTGTGTTATTGTAAGGTGAGTGAAGATGCTGAGGATGGGTTTCTGCAGGTTATGTTATTGGAAGGAGATGGAGATGCTGAGGATGGCTTTCTGCAGGTTGTGTTATTGTGAGGTGAGTGGAGATGCTGAGGATGGGTTTCTGCAGGTTGTGTTATTGGAAGGTGAGTGAAGATGCTGAGGATGGGTTTCTGCAGGTTGTGTTATTGGAAGGTGAGTGAAGATGCTGAGAATGGGTTTCTGCAGGTTGTGTTATTGGAAGGTGAGTGGAGATGCTGAGGATGGATTTCTGCAGGTTGTGTTATTGGGAGGTGATTGTAGATGCTGAGGATGGGTTTCTGCAGGTTGTGTTATTGGAAGGTGAGGGAAGATGCTGAGGATAGGTTTATGCAGGTTGTGTTATTGGAAGGTGAGTGAAGATGCTGAGGATGGGTTTCTGCAGGTTGTGTTATTGGAAGGTGAGTGAAGATGCAGAGGATGGGTTTCTGCAGGTTGTGATATTGGGAGGTGAGTGAAGATGCTGAGTATGGGTTTCTGCAGGTTGTGTTATTGGGAGGTGAGTGGAGATGCTGAGGATTGGTTTCTGCAGGTTGTGATATTGGGAGGTGAGTGGAGATGCTGAGGATGGGTTTCTGCAGTTTGTGTTATTGGAAGGTGAGTGAAGATGCTGAGGATGGGTTTCTGCAGGTTGTGTTATTGGGAGGTGAGTGAAGATGCTGAGGATGGGTTTCTGCAGGTTGTGTTATTGGGAGGTGAGTGGAGATGCTGAGGATGGATTTCTGCAGGTTGTGTTATTGGGAGGTGATTGGAGATTCTGAGGATGGGTTTCTGCAGGTTGTGTTATTGGAAGGTGAGGGAAGATGCTGAGGATAGGTTTCTGCAGGTTGTGTTATTGGAAGGTGTGTGGAGATGCTGAGGATGGGTTTCTGCAGGTTGTGGTATTGGGAGGTTAGTGAAGGTGCTTATGATGGGTTTCTGCAGGTTGTGTTATTGGGAGGTGAGTGAAGATGCTGAGGATGGGTTTCTGCAGGTTGTGTTATTGGGAGGTGAGTGGAGATGCTGAGGATGAGTTTCTGCAGTTTGTGTTATTGGAAGGTTAGTGAAGATGCTGAGGATGGGTTTCTGCAGGTTGTGTTATTGGAAGTGAGTGGAGATGCTGAGGATGGGTTTCTGCAGGTTGTGTTATTGGAAGGTGAGTGAAGATGCTGAGGATGGGTTTCTGCAGGTTGTGTTATTGTGAGGTGAGTGAAGATGCTGAGGATGGGTTTCTCCAGGTTGTGTTACTGGGAGGTGAGGGAAGATGCTGAGGATGAGTTTCTGCAGGATGTGTTATTGGGAGGTGAGTGGAGATGCTGCGGATTGGTTTCAGCAGTTTGTGTTATTGGAAGGTGAGTGAAGATGCTGAGGATGGGTTTCTGCAGGTTGTGTTATTGGAAGGTGAGTGAAGATGCAGAGGATGGGTTTCTGCAGGTTGTGATATTGGGAGGTGAGTGAAGATGCTGAGTATGGGTTTCTGCAGGTTTTGTTATTGGGAGGTGAGTGGAGATGCTGAGGATTGATTTCTGCAGGTTGTGATATTCGGAGGTGAGTGGAGATGCTGAGGATGGGTTTCTGCAGTTTGTGTTATTGGAAGGTGAGTGAAGATGCTGAGGATGGGTTTCTGCAGGTTGTGTTATTGGGAGGTGAGTGAAGATGCTGAGGATGGGTTTCTGCAGGTTGTGTTATTGGGAGGTGAGTGGAGATGCTGATGATGGGTTTCTGCAGGTTGTGTTATTGGAAGGTGAGTGGAGATGCTGAGGATGGGTTTCTGCAGGTTGTGTTATTGGGAGGTGAGTGGAGATGCTGACGATGGGTTTCTGAAGGTTGCGTTATTGGAAGGTGACTGGAGATGCTGAGGATGGGTTTCTGCAGGTTTTGTTATTGGAAGGTGAGTGGAGATGCTGAGGATGGGATTCGGCAGGTTCTGTTATTGGGAGGTGAGTGGAGATGCTGAGGATGGATTTCTGCAGGTTGTGTTACATAGATTACATAGAACATACAGTGCAGAAGGAGGCCATTCGGCCCATCGAGTCTGCACCGACCCACATTAATCCCTCACTTCCACCTTATCCCCGCAACCCAATAACCCCTCCCAACCCTTATGGACACTACGGGTAATTTAGCATGGCCAATCCACCTAACCTGCACGTCTTTGGACTGTGGGAGGAAACCGGAGCACCCGGAGGAAACCCACGCACACACGGGGAGAACGTGCAAACTCCGCACAGACAGTGACCCAGCGGGGAATCGAACCTGGGACCCTGGCGCTGTGAAGCCACAGTGCTAATCACTTGTGCTACCGTGCTGCCCATAGAGGTGAGTGTTATTGGGAGGTGAGTGGAGATGCTGAGGACGGGTTTCTGCTGGTTGTGTTATTGGAAGATTTGTGAAGATGCTGAGGATTGGTTTCTGCAGGGTGTGTTATTGGGAGATGAGTGGAAATGCTGAGAATTGGTTTCTGCAGGTTGTGTTATTGGGAGGTGAGTGAAAATGCTGAGAATGGGTTTCTGCAGGTTGTGTTATTGGAAGGTTAGGGAAGATGCTGAGGATGGGATTCTGCAGGTTGTGATATTGGGAGGTGAGTGGAGTTGCTGAGGATGGGTTTCTGCAGGTTGTGTTATTGGGAGGTGAGTGGAAATGCTGAGAATGGGTATCGGCAAGTTGTGTTATTGGGAGGTGAGTGGAGATGCTGAGGATGTGTTTCTGCAGGTTGTGTTATTAGGAGGTGAGTGGAGATGCTGAGGATGGGCTTCTGCAGGTGGAGATAATGAGGATGGGTTTCTGCATGTTGTGTTATTGGAAGGTGAGTGAAGATGCTGAGGATGGGTTTCTGCAGGTTATGTTATTGGAAGGAGATGGAGATGCTGAGGATGGCTTTCTGCAGGTTGTGTTATTGGGAGGTGAGTGGAGATGCTGAGGATGGGTTTCTGCAGGTTGTGTTATTGGAAGGTGAGTGAAGATGCTGAGGATGGGTTTCTGCAGGTTGTGTTATTGGAAGGTGAGTGAAGATGCTGAGGATGGCTTTCTGCAGGTTGTGTTATTGGGAGGTCAGTGGAGAGCCTGAGGATGGGTTTCTGCCGCTAGTGCTATTGGGAGCTGAGTGGAGATGCTGGGGATGTGTTTCTGCAGGTTGTGTTATTCGGAGGTGAGTGAAGATGCTGAGGATGGGTTTCTGCAGGTTGTGTCATTGGAAGGTCAGTAGAGATGCTGAGAATGGGGTTCTGCAGGTTGTGTAAATGGGAGATGAGTGGAGATGCTGAGGATGGGTCTCTGCAGGTTGTGTTATTGGGAGATGAGTGACGATTCTGAGGATGGGTTTCTGCAGGTTGTGTTATTGGGAGGTGAGTGAAGATGCTGAGGATGCGTTTCTGCAGGTTGTGTTCTTGGGAGGTGAGTGAAGATGCTGAGGATGGATTTCTGTAGGTTATGTTACTGGAAGGTGAGTGGAGATGCTGAGGATGGGTTTCTGCAGGTTCTGTTATTGGGAGGTGAGTGGAGATGCTGAGGATGGCTTTCTGCAGGTTGTTTTATTGGGAGGTGAGTGGAGATGTTGAGGATGGGTTTCTGCAGGTTGTGTTATTGGGAGGTGAGTGGAGATGCTGAGGATGGGTTTCTGCAGATTGAGTTATTGGAAGGATAGTGGAGATGCGGAGGATGGGTTTCTGCAGTTTGTGTTATTGGGAGGTGAGTGGAGATGCTGAGGATGGGTTTCTGCAGGATGTGTTATTGGAAGATTTGTGATGATGCCGGGGATGGGGTTCTGCAGGTTGTGTTATTGGAAGATTTGTGAAGATGCTGAGGATGGGTTTCTGCAGGTTGTGTTATTGGGAGATGAGTGAAAATGCTGAGAATGGGTTTCTGCAGGTTGTGTTATTGGGAGGTGAGTGAAAATGCTGAGAATGGGTTTCTGCAGGTTGTGTTATTGGGAGGTCAGTGGAGAGCCTGAGGATGGGTTTCTGCCGCTAGTGGTATTGGGAGCTGAGTGGAGATGCTGGGGATGTGTTTCTGCAGGTTGTGTTATTCGGAGGTGAGTGAAGATGCTGAGGATGGGTTTCTGCAGGTTGTGTAATTGGGAGATGAGTGGAGATCCTGAGGATGGGTTTCTGCAGGTTGTGTTATTGGAAGGTGAGTGGAGATGCTGAGGATGGGTTTCTGCAGGTTGTGTTATTGGAAGATCAGTGAAGATGGTGAGGATGATTTTCTGCAGGTTGTTTTATTGGGAGGTGAGTGGAGATGTTGAGGATGGGTTTCTGAAGGTTGTGTTATTGTGAGGTGAGTGGAGATGCTGAGGATGGGTTTCTGCAGATTGAGTTATTGGAAGGATAGTGGAGATGCGGAGGATGGGTTTCTGCAGGTTGTGTTATTGGGAGGTGAGTGGAGATGCTGAGGATGGGTTTCTGCAGGATGTGTTATTGGAAGATTTGTGAAGATGCTGAGGATGGGTTTCTGCAGGTTGTGTTATTGGGAGATGAGTGGAAATGCTGAGAATTGGTTTCTGCAGGTTGTGTTATTGGGAGGTGAGTGAAAATGCTGAGAATGGGTTTCTGCAGGTTCTGTTATTGGAAGGTGAGTGGAGTTGCTGAGAATGGGTTTCTGCAGGTTGTGTTATTGGGAGGTGAGTGGAAATGCTGAGAATTGGTTTCTGCAGGTTGTGTTATTGGGAGGTGAGTGGAGTTGCTGAGAATGGGTTTCTGCAGGTTGTGTTATTGGGAGGTGAGTGGAGATGCTGAGGATGGGTTTCTGCAGGTTGTGTTATTAGGAGGTGAGTGGAGATGCTGAGGATGGGCTTCTGCAGGTGGAGATAATGAGGATGGGTTTCTGCAGGTTATGTTATTGGAAGGAGATGGAGATGCTGAGGATGGCTTTCTGCAGGTTGTGTTATTGGGAGGTGAGTGGAGATGCTGAGGATGGGTTTCTGCAGGTTGCGTTATTGGAAGGTGAGTGAAGATGCTGAGGATGGGTTTCTGCAGGTTGTGTTATTGGAAGGTGAGTGAAGATGCTGAGGATGGGTTTCTGCAGGTTGTGTTATTGGAAGGTGAGTGAAGATGCTGAGGATGGGTTTCTGCAGGTTCTGTTATTGGGAGGTCAGTGGAGAGTCTGAGAATAGGTTTCTGCCGGTAGTGCTATTGGGAGCTGAGTGGAGATGCTGGGGATGTGTTTCTGCAGGTTGTGTTATTCGGAGGTGAGTGAAGATGCTGAGAATGGGTTTCTGCAGATTGTGTCATTGGAAGGTCAGTAGAGATGCTGAGAATGGTGTTCTGCAGGTTGTGTAATTGGGAGATGAGTGGAGATGCTGAGGATGGGTTTCTGCAGGTTGTGTTATTGGGAGATGAGTGACGATTCTGAGGATGGGTTTCTGAAGGTTGTGATATTGGGAGGTGAGTGAAGATGCTGAGGGTGCGTTTCTGCAGGTTGTGTTCTTGGGAGGTAAGGGAAGATGCTGAGGATGGATTTTTGTAGGTTGTGTTATTGGGAGGTGAGTGTAGATGCTGCTGATGGGTTTCAGCAGGTTGTGTTATTGGGAGGTGAGTGGAGATGCTGAGGATGTATTTCTGCAGGTTGTGTTACTGGGAGGTGAGTGGAGATGCTGAGGATGGGTTTCTGCAGGTTGTGTTATTGAGAGATGAGTGGAAATGCTGAGAATGCGTATCTGCAGGTTGTGTTATTGGGAGGTGAGTGGAGATGCTGAGGATGGGTTCCTGCAGGTTGTGACATTGGGAGGTGAGTGGAGTTGCTGAGGATGGGTTTCTGCAGGTTGTGTTATTGGGAGGTGAGTGGAAATGCTGAGAATGGGTATCGGCAAGTTGTGTTATTGGGAGGTGAGTGGAGATGCTGAGGATGTGTTTCTGCAGGTTGTGTTATTAGGAGGTGAGTGGAGATGCTGAGGATGGGCTTCTGCAGGTGGAGATAATGAGGATGGGTTTCTGCATGTTGTGTTATTGGAAGGTGAGTGAAGATGCTGAGGATGGGTTTCTGCAGGTTATGTTATTGGAAGGAGATGGAGATGCTGAGGATGGCTTTCTGCAGGTTGTGTTATTGGGAGGTGAGTGGAGATGCTGAGGATGGGTTTCTGCAGGTTGTGTTATTGGAAGGTGAGTGAAGATGCTGAGGATGGGTTTCTGCAGGTTGTGTTATTGGAAGGTGAGTGAAGATGCTGAGGATGGCTTTCTGCAGGTTGTGTTATTGGGAGGTCAGTGGAGAGCCTGAGGATGGGTTTCTGCCGCTAGTGCTATTGGGAGCTGAGTGGAGATGCTGGGGATGTGTTTCTGCAGGTTGTGTTATTCGGAGGTGAGTGAAGATGCTGAGGATGGGTTTCTGCAGGTTGTGTTATTGTGAGGTGAGTGGAGATGCTGAGGATGGGTTTCTGCAGATTGAGTTATTGGAAGGATAGTGGAGATGCGGAGGATGGGTTTCTGCAGTTTGTGTTATTGGGAGGTGAGTGGAGATGCTGAGGATGGGTTTCTGCAGGATGTGTTATTGGAAGATTTGTGATGATGCCGAGGATGGGGTTCTGCAGGTTGTGTTATTGGAAGATTTGTGAAGATGCTGAGGATGGGTTTCTGCAGGTTGTGTTATTGGGAGATGAGTGGAAATGCTGAGAATTGGTTTCTGCAGGTTGTGTTATTGGGAGGTGAGTGAAAATGCTGAGAATGGGTTTCTGCAGGTTGTGTTGTTGGGAGGTCAGTGGAGAGCCTGAGGATGGGTTTCTGCCGCTAGTGGTATTGGGAGCTGAGTGGAGATGCTGGGGATGTGTTTCTGCAGGTTGTGTTATTCGGAGGTGAGTGAAGATGCTGAGAATGGGTTTCTGCAGTTTGTGTTATTGGGAGATGAGTGACGATTCTGAGGATGGGTTACTGCAGGTTGTGTTATTGGAAGATCAGTGAAGATGGTGAGGATGGGTTTCTGCAGGTTGTTTTATTGGGACGTAAGTGGAAATGCTGAGGATGTGTTCTGCAGGTTGTGTTATTGGAAGATCAGTGAAGATGGTGAGGATGGGTTTCTGCAGGTTGTTTTATTGGGACGTAAGTGGAAATGCTGAGGATGTGTTCTGCAGGTTGTGTTATTGGAAGATCAGTGAAGATGGTGAGGATGGGTTTCTGCAGGTTGTTTTATTGGGAGGTGAGTGGAGATGTTGAGGATGGGTTTCTGCAGGTTGTGTTATTGTGAGGTGAGTGGAGATGCTGAGGATGGGTTTCTGCAGATTGAGTTATTGGAAGGATAGTGGAGATGCGGAGGATGGGTTTCTGCAGGTTGTGTTATTGGGAGGTGAGTGGAGATGCTGAGGATGGGTTTCTGCAGGATGTGTTATTGGAAGATTTGTGATGATGCTGAGGATGGGGTTCTGCAGGTTGTGTTATTGGAAGATTTGTGAAGATGCTGAGGATGGGTTTCTGCAGGTTGTGTTATTGGGAGATGAGTGGAAATGCTGAGAATTGGTTTCTGCAGGTTGTGTTATTGGGAGGTGAGTGAAAATGCTGAGAATGGGTTTCTGCAGGTTCTGTTATTGGAAGGTGAGTGGAGTTGCTGAGAATGGGTTTCTGCAGGTTGTGTTATTGGGAGGTGAGTGGAAATGCTGAGAATTGGTTTCTGCAGGTTGTGTTATTGGGAGGTGAGTGGAGTTGCTGAGAATGGGTTTCTGCAGGTTGTGTTATTGGGAGGTGAGTGGAGATGCTGAGGATGAGTTTCTGCAGGTTGTGTTATTAGGAGGTGAGTGGAGATGCTGAGGATGGGCTTCTGCAGGTGGAGATAATGAGGATGGGTTTCTGCAGGTTATGTTATTGGAAGGAGATGGAGATGCTGAGGATGGGTTTCTGCAGGTTGTGTTATTGGGAGGTGAGTGGAGATGCTGAGGATGGGTTTCTGCAGGTTGCGTTATTGGAAGGTGAGTGAAGATGCTGAGGATGGGTTTCTGCAGGTTGTGTTATTGGAAGGTGAATGAAGATGCTGAGGATGGGTTTCTGCAGGTTGTGTTATTGGAAGGTGAGTGAAGATGCTGAGGATGGGTTTCTGCAGGTTCTGTTATTGGGAGGTCATTGGAGAGTATGAGAATAGGTTTCTGCCGGTAGTGCTATTGGGAGCTGAGTGGAGATGCTGGGGATGTGTTTCTGCAGGTTGTGTTATTCGGAGGTGAGTGAAGATGCTGAGGATGGGTTTCTGCAGATTGTGTCATTGGAAGGTCAGTAGAGATGCTGAGGATGGGTTTCTGCAGGTTGTGTTATTGGGAGATGAGTGACGATTCTGAGGATGGGTTTCTGCAGGTTGTGATATTGGGAGGTGAGTGAAGATGCTGAGGGTGCGTTTCTGCAGGTTGTGTTCTTGGGAGGTAAGGGAAGATGCTGAGGATGGATTTTTGTAGGTTGTGTTACTGGAATGTGAGTGAAGATGCTGAGGATGGGTTTCTGCAGGTTGTGTTATTGGAAGAAGATGGAGATGCTGAGGCTGGGTTTCTGCAGGTTGTGTTATTGTGGGGTGAGTGGAGATGCGGAGGATGGGTTTCTGCGGGTTGTGTTATTGGGAGGTGAGTGAAGATCCTGAGGATGGGGTTCTGCAGGTTGTATTATTGGAAGAAGATGGAGATGCTGAGGCTGGGTTTCTGCAGGTTGTGTTATTGGGGGGTGAGAGGAGATGCGGAGGATGGGTTTCTGCAGGTTGTGTTATGGTAAGGTGAGTGGAGATGCTGAGGATGGGTTTCTGCAGGTTGTGTTATTGGAAGAAGATGGAGATGCTGAGGATGGGTTTCTGCAGGTTGTGTTATTGGGAGGTGAGTGAAGATGTTGAGGATGGGTTTCTGCAGGTTGTGTTATTGGGAGGTGAGTGGAGATGCTGAGGATGGGTTTCTGCAGGTTGTGTTATTGGGAGGTGAGTGGAGATGCTGAGGATGGGTTTCTGCAGGTTGTGTTATTAGGAGGTGAGTGGAGATGCTGAGGATGGGCTTCTGCAGGTGGAGATAATGAGGATGGGTTTCTGCAGGTTGTGTTATTGGAAGGTGAGTGAAGATGCTGAGGATGGGTTACTGCAGGTTATGTTATTTGAAGGTGAGTGAAGATGCTGAGGATGGGGTTCTGCAGGTTGTATTATTGTAAGGTGAGTGGAGATGTTGAGGATGGGTTTCTGCAGGTTGTGTTATTTGAAGAAGATGGAGATGCTGAGGCTGGGTTTCTGCAGGCTGTGTTATTGGGGTGTGAGTGGAGATGCGGAGGAAGGGTTTCTGCAGCTTGTGTTAGTAGGAGGTGAGTCTAGATGCTGAGGATGGGTTTCTGCAGGTTGTGTTATTGGAAGGTGCGTGAAGATGCTGAGGATGGGTTTCTGCAGGTTGTGTTATTGCAAGGTGAGTGGAGATGCTGCGGATGGGTTTCTGCAGGTTGTGTTATTGGGAGGTGAGTGGAGATTCTGAGATTGGGTTTCTGCAGGTTGTGTTATTGGAAGGTGAGTGGAGATGCTGTGAATGGGTTTCTGCAGGTTGTGTTATTGGGATATTAGTGAAGATGCTGAGGATGGGTTTCTGCAGGTTGTGTTATTCGAAGGAGAGTGGAGATGCTGAGGATAGGTTTCTGCAGGTTGTGTTATTGGAAGGTGAGTGGAGATGCTGAGGATGTGTTTCTGCAGGTTGTGTTATTGGGAGGTTAGGGAAGATGCTGAGGATGGGTTTCTGCAGGTTGTGTTATTGGGAGGTGAGTGGAGATGCTGAGGATGGCTTTCTGCAGGTTGTGTTATTAGGAGGTGAGTCGAGATGCTGAGGATGGGTTTCTGCAGGTTGTGTTATTGGGAGGTTAGTGAAGATGCTGAGGATGGGTTTCTGCAGGTTGTGTTATTGTGAGGTGAGTGGAGATGCTAGGGATGGGTTTCTGCAAGTTGTGTTATTGGAAGGTGAGTGGAGATGCTGAGGATGTGTTTATGCAGGTTGTGTTATTGGGAGGTTAGGGAAGATGCTGAGGATGGGTTTCTGCAGGTTGTGTTATTGGGAGGTGAGTGGAGATGCTGAGGATGGGTTTCTGCAGGTTGTGTTATTGGGAGGTGAGTGGAGATGCTGAGGATGGCTTTCTGCAGGGTGTGTTATTAGGAGGTGAGTCGAGATGCTGAGGATGGATTTCTGCAGGTTGTGTTATTGGGAGGTTAGTGAAGATGCTGAGGATGGGTTTCTGCAGGTTGTGTTATTGTGAGGTGAGTGGAGATGCTGAGGATGGGTTTCTGCAGGTTGTGTTATTGGAAGGTGAGTGGAGATGCTGAGGATGGGTTTCTGCAGGTTGTGTTATTGGAAGGTTCGTGGAGATGCTCAGGATGGGTTTCTGCAAGTTGTGTTATTGGAAGGTGAGTGAAGATGCTGAGGATGGGTTTCTGCAGGTTGTGTTATTGGAAGGTGAGTGGAGATGCTGTGGATGGGTTTCTGCAGGTTGTGTTATTGGGATATTAGTGAAGATGCTGAGGATGGGTTTCTGCAGGTTGTGTTATTCGAAGGTGAGTGGAGATGCTGAGGATAGGTTTCTGCAGGTTGTGTTATTGGAAGGTGAGTGGAGATGCTGAGGATGGGTTTCTGCAGGTTGTGTTATTGGAAAGTTGGTGGAGATGCTGAGGATGGGTTTCTGCAGGTTGTGTTATTGGAAGGTGAGTGGAGATGCTGAAGATGGGTTTATAGAACATAGAATATAGAACAATACAGCGCAGTAAAGGCCCTTCGGCCCACGATGTTTCACCGAAACAAAAGCCATCTAACCTACACTATGCCATTATCAGCCATATGTTTATCCAATAAACTTTTAAATGCCCTCAATGTTTGCTAGTTCACTACTGTAGCAGGTAGGGCATTCCACGGCCTCACTACTGTTTGCGTAAAGAACCTACCTCTGACCTCTGTCCTATATCTATTACCCCTCAGTTTAAAGTTATGTCCCCTCGTGCCAGCCATTTCCATCCGCGGGAGAAGGCTCTCACTGTCCACCCTATCCAACCCACTGATCATTTTGTATGCCTCTATTAAGTCTCCTCTCAACCTTCTTCTCTCCAACGAAAACAACCTCAAGTCCATCAGCCTTTCCTGATAAGATTTTCCCTCCATACCAGGCAGCATCCTGGTAAATCTCCTCTGCACCCGATCCAAAGCCTCCACGTCCTTCCTATAATGCGGTGACCAGAACTGTACGCAATACTCCAAATGCGGCCATACCAGAGTTCTGTACAGCTGCAACATGACCTCCTGACTCTGGAACTCAATCCCTCTACCCATAAAGGCCAACACTCCATTGGCCTTCTTCACAACCCTATTAACCTGGGTGGCAACTTTCAGGGAACTATGTACAAGGACACCTAGATCCCTCTGCTCATCCACACTTTCAAGAACTTTACCATTAGCCAAATATTCCGCATTCCTGTTATTCCTTCCAAAGTGAATCACCTCACACTTCTCTACATTAAACTATATTTGCCACCTCTCAGCCCAGCTCTGCAGCTTATCTATATCCCTCTGTAACCTGCTACATCTTTCCACACTATCGACAACACCACCGACTTTAGTATCGACTGCAAATTTACTCACCCACCCTTCTGCGCCTTCCACTAGGTCATTGATAAAAATGACAAACAGCAACGGCCCCAGAACAGATCCTTGTGGTACTCCACTTGTGACTGTACTCCATTCTGAACATTTCCCATCAACCATCAACCTCTGGTTGTGTTATTGGAAGGTCAGTGGAGATGCTGAGGATGGGTTTCTGCAGGTTGTGTTATTGGGAGGTGAGTGAAGATGCTGAGGATGGGTTTCTGCAGGTTGTGTTATTGGGAGGTGAGTGAAGATGCTGAGGACGGGTTTCTACAGGTTGTGTTATTGGAAGGTTAGTGAAGATGCTGAGGATGGGTTTCTATAGGTTGTGTTATTGGAAGGTGAGTGAAAATGCTGAAGATGGGTTTCTGCAGGTTGTGTTATTGGACGGTGAGTGGAGATGCTGAGGATGGGTTTCTACAGGTTGTGTTATTGGAAGGTGAGAGGAGATGCTATGGATGGATTTCTTCAGGTTGTGTTAATGGGGGGTGAGTGGAGATGCTGAGGATGGGTTTCTGCAGATTGTGTTATTGCAAGGTTAGTGAAGATGCTGAGGATGGTCTTCTGCCGTTTGTGTTATTGGGAGGTGAGTAAAGATGCTGAGGATGGGTTACTGCAGGTTGTGTTATTGGGAGGTGAGTGACGATGCTGAGGATGGGTTCAGCAGGTTGTGTTATTGGGAGGTGAGTGGAGATGCTGAGGATGGGTTTCTGCAGGTTGTCTTATTGGAAGGTGAGTGGAGATGCTGAGGATGGGTTTCTGCAGGTTGTGTTATTGGGAAGTGAGTGAAGACGCTGAGGATGGGTTTCTGCAGGTTGTGTTATTGGACGGTGAGTGGAGATGCTAAGGATGGGTTTCTTCAGGTTGTGTTATTGGGACGTAAGAGGAAATGCTGAGGATGGGTTCTGCAGGTTGTGTTATTGGGAGGTGAGTGAAGATGCTGAGGATGGGGTTCTGCAGGTTGTATTATTGGAAGAAAATGGAGATGCTGAGGCTGGGTTTCTGCAGGTTGTGTTATTGGGGGGTGAGTGGAGATGCGGAGGATGGGTTTCTGCAGGTTGCGTTATGGTAAGGTGAGTGGAGATGCTGAGGATGGGTTTCTGCAGGTTGTGTTATTGGAAGAAGATGGAGATGCTGAGGATGGGTTTCTGCAGGTTGTGTGATTGGGAGGTGAGTGAAGATGTTGAGGATGGGTTTCTGCAGGTTGTGTTATTGGGAGGTGAGTGGAGATGCTGAGGATGGGTTTCTGCAGGTTGTGTTATTGGGAGGTGAGTGGAGATGCTGAGGATGGGTTTCTGCAGGTTGTGTTATTAGGAGGTGAGTGGAGATGCTGAGGATGGGCTTCTGCAGGTGGAGATAATGAGGATGGGTTTCTGCAGGTTGTGTTATTGGAAGGTGAGTGAAGATGCTGAGGATGGGTTACTGCAGGTTATGTTATTTGAAGGTGAGTGAAGATGCTGAGGATGGGGTTCTGCAGGTTGTATTATTGTAAGGTGAGTGGAGATGTTGAGGATGGGTTTCTGCAGGTTGTGTTATTGGAAGAAGATGGAGATGCTGAGGCTGGGTTTCTGCAGGTTGTGTTATTGGGGGGTGAGTGGAGATGCGGAGGATGGGTTTCTGCAGCTTGTGTTAGTAGAAGGTGAGTGGAGATGCTGAGGATGGGTTTCTGCAGGTTGTGTTATTGGAAGGTGCGTGAAGATGCTGAGGATGGGTTTCTGCAGGTTGTGTTATTGGGAGGTGAGTGGAGATTCTGAGATTGGGTTTCTGCAGGTTGTGTTATTGGAAGGTGAGTGGAGATGCTGTGAATGGGTTTCTGCAGGTTGTGTTATTGGGATATTAGTGAAGATGCTGAGGATGGGTTTCTGCAGGTTGTGTTATTCGAAGGTGAGTGGAGATGCTGAGGATAGGTTTCTGCAGGTTGTGTTATTGGAAGGTGAGTGGAGATGCTGAGGATGTGTTTCTGCAGGTTGTGTTATTGGGAGGTGAGGGAAGATGCTGAGGATGGGTTTCTGCAGGTTGTGTTATTGGGAGGTGAGTGGAGATGCTGAGGATGGCTTTCTGCAGGTTGTGTTATTAGGAGGTGAGTCGAGATGCTGAGGATGGGTTTCTGCAGGTTGTGTTATTGGGAGGTTAGTGAAGATGCTGAGGATGGGTTTCTGCAGGTTGTGTTATTGTGAGGTGAGTGGAGATGCTAGGGATGGGTTTCTGCAAGTTATGTTATTGGAAGGTGAGTGGAGATGCTGAGGATGTGTTTATGCAGGTTGTGTTATTGGGAGGTTCGGGAAGATGCTGAGGATGGGTTACTGCAGGTTGTGTTATTGGGAGGTGAGTGGAGATGCTGAGGATGGGTTTCTGCAGGTTGTGTTATTGGGAGGTGAGTGGAGATGCTGAGGATGGCTTTCTGCAGGGTGTGTTATTAGGAGGTGAGTCGAGATGCTGAGGATGGATTTCTGCAGGTTGTGTTATTGGGAGGTTAGTGAAGATGCTGAGGATGGGTTTCTGCAGGTTGTGTTATTGTGAGGTGAGTGGAGATGCTGAGGATGGGTTTCTGCAGGTTGTGTTATTGGAAGGTGAGTGGAGATGCTGAGGATGGGTTTCTGCAGGTTGTGTTATTGGAAGGTTCGTGGAGATGCTCAGGATGGGTTTATGCAGGTTGTGTTATTGGGAGGTTAGGGAAGATGCTGAGGATGGGTTTCTGCAGGTTGTGTTATTGGGAGGTGAGTGGAGATGCTGAGGATGGGTTTCTGCAGGTTGTGTTATTGGGAGGTGAGTGGAGATGCTGAGGATGGCTTTCTGCAGGGTGTGTTATTAGGAGGTGAGTCGAGATGCTGAGGATGGATTTCTGCAGGTTGTGTTATTGGGAGGTTAGTGAAGATGCTGAGGATGTGTTTCTGCAGGTTGTGTTATTGTGAGGTGAGTGGAGATGCTGAGGATGGGTTTCTGCAGGTTGTGTTATTGGAAGGTGAGTGGAGATGCTGAGGATGGGTTTCTGCAGGTTGTGTTATTGGAAGGTTCGTGGAGATGCTCAGGATGGGTTTCTGCAAGTTGTGATATTGGAAGGTGAGTGAAGATGCTGAGGATGGGTTTCTGCAGGTTGTGTTATTGGAAGGTGAGTGGAGATGCTGTGGATGGGTTTCTGCAGGTTGTGTTATTGGGATATTAGTGAAGATGCTGAGGATGGGTTTCTGCAGGTTGTGTTATTCGAAGGTGAGTGGAGATGCTGAGGATAGGTTTCTGCAGGTTGTGTTATTGGAAGGTGAGTGGAGATGCTGAGGATGGGTTTCTGCAGGTTGTGTTATTGGAAAGTTGGTGGAGATGCTGAGGATGGGTTTCTGCAGGTTGTGTTATTGGAAGGTGAGTGGAGATGCTGAAGATGGGTTTATAGAACATAGAATATAGAACAATACAGCGCAGTAAAGGCCCTTCGGCCCACGATGTTTCACCGAAACAAAAGCCATCTAACCTACACTATGCCATTATCATCCATATGTTTATCCAATAAACTTTTAAATGCCCTCAATGTTTGCTAGTTCACTACTGTAGCAGGTAGGGCATTCCACGGCCTCACTACTGTTTGCGTAAAGAACCTACCTCTGACCTCTGTCCTATATCTATAACCCCTCAGTTTAAAGTTATGTCCCCTCGTGCCAGCCATTTCCATCCGCGGGAGAAGGCTCTCACTGTCCACCCTATCCAACCCACTGATCATTTTGTATGCCTCTATTAAGTCTCCTCTCAACCTTCTTCTCTCCAACGAAAACAACCTCAAGTCCATCAGCCTTTCCTGATAAGATTTTCCCTCCATACCAGGCAGCATCCTGGTAAATCTCCTCTGCACCCGATCCAAAGCCTCCACGTCCTTCCTATAATGCGGTGACCAGAACTGTACGCAATACTCCAAATGCGGCCATACCAGAGTTCTGTACAGCTGCAACATGACCTCCTGACTCTGGAACTCAATCCCTCTACCCATAAAGGCCAACACTCCATTGGCCTTCTTCACAACCCTATTAACCTGGGTGGCAACTTTCAGGGATCTATGTACAAGGACACCTAGATCCCTCTGCTCATCCACACTTTCAAGAACTTTACCATTAGCCAAATATTCCGCATTCCTGTTATTCCTTCCAAAGTGAATCACCTCACACTTCTCTACATTAAACTATATTTGCCACCTCTCAGCCCAGCTCTGCAGCTTATCTATATCCCTCTGTAACCTGCTACATCTTTCCACACTATCGACAACACCACCGACTTTAGTATCGACTGCAAATTTACTCACCCACCCTTCTGCGCCTTCCACTAGGTCATTGATAAAAATGACAAACAGCAACGGCCCCAGAACAGATCCTTGTGGTACTCCACTTGTGACTGTACTCCATTCTGAACATTTCCCATCAACCATCAACCTCTGGTTGTGTTATTGGAAGGTCAGTGGAGATGCTGAGGATGGGTTTCTGCAGGTTGTGTTATTGGGAGGTGAGTGAAGATGCTGAGGACGGGTTTCTACAGGTTGTGTTATTGGAAGGTTAGTGAAGATGCTGAGGATGGGTTTCTATAGGTTGTGTTATTGGAAGGTGAGTGAAAATGCTGAAGATGGGTTTCTGCAGGTTGTGTTATTGGACGGTGAGTGGAGATGCTGAGGATGGGTTTCTACAGGTTGTGTTATTGGAAGGTGAGAGGAGATGCTATGGATGGATTTCTTCAGGTTGTGTTAATGGGGGGTGAGTGGAGATGCTGAGGATGGGTTTCTGCAGATTGTGTTATTGCAAGGTTAGTGAAGATGCTGAGGATGGTCTTCTGCCGTTTGTGTTATTGGGAGGTGAGTAAAGATGCTGAGGATGGGTTACTGCAGGTTGTGTTATTGGGAGGTGAGTGACGATGCTGAGGATGGGTTCAGCAGGTTGTGTTATTGGGAGGTGAGTGGAGATGCTGAGGATGGGTTTCTGCAGGTTGTCTTATTGGAAGGTGAGTGGAGATGCTGAGGATGGGTTTCTGCAGGTTGTGTTATTGGGAAGTGAGTGAAGACGCTGAGGATGGGTTTCTGCAGGTTGTGTTATTGGACGGTGAGTGGAGATGCTAAGGATGGGTTTCTTCAGGTTGTGTTATTGGGAGGTGAGTGAAGATGCTGAGGATGGGTTTCTGCAGGTTGTGTTATTGGGGGGTGAGTGGAGGTGCTGAGGATGGGTTTCTGCAAATTGTATTATTGCAAGGTTAGTGAAGATGCAGAGGATGGGTTTCTGCAGGTTGTGTTATTGGAAGGTGAGTGAAGATGCTGAGGATTGCTTTCTGCATGTTGTTTTATTGGGACGTAAGAGGAAATGCTGAGGATGGGTTCTGCAGGTTGTGTTATTGGGAGGTGAGTGAAGATGCTGAGGATGGGGTTCTGCAGGTTGTATTATTGGAAGAAGATGGAGATGCTGAGGCTGGGTTTCTGCAGGTTGTGTTATTGGGGGGTGAGTGGAGATGCGGAGGATGGGTTTCTGCAGGTTGTGTTATGGTAAGGTGAGTGGAGATGCTGAGGATGGGTTTCTGCAGGTTGTGTTATTGGAAGAAGATGGAGATGCTGAGGATGGGTTTCTGCAGGTTGTGTTATTGGGAGGTGAGTGAAGATGTTGAGGATGGGTTTCTGCAGGTTGTGTTATTGGGAGGTGAGTGGAGATGCTGAGGATGGGTTTCTGCAGGTTGTGTTATTGGGAGGTGAGTGAAGATGTTGAGGATGGGTTTCTGCAGGTTGTGTTATTGGGAGGTGAGTGGAGATGCTGAGGATGGGTTTCTGCAGGTTGTGTTATTGGGAGGTGAGTGGAGATGCTGAGGATGGGTTTCTGCAGGTTGTGTTATTAGGAGGTGAGTGGAGATGCTGAGGATGGGCTTCTGCAGGTGGAGATAATGAGGATGGGTTTCTGCAGGTTGTGTTATTGGAAGGTGAGTGAAGATGCTGAGGATGGGTTACTGCAGGTTATGTTATTTGAAGGTGAGTGAAGATGCTGAGGATGGGGTTCTGCAGGTTGTATTATTGTAAGGTGAGTGGAGATGTTGAGGATGGGTTTCTGCAGGTTGTGTTATTGGAAGAAGATGGAGATGCTGAGGCTGGGTTTCTGCAGGTTGTGTTATTGGGGGGTGAGTGGAGATGCGGAGGATGGGTTTCTGCAGCTTGTGTTAGTAGAAGGTGAGTGGAGATGCTGAGGATGGGTTTCTGCAGGTTGTGTTATTGGAAGGTGCGTGAAGATGCTGAGGATGGGTTTCTGCAGGTTGTGTTATTGGGAGGTGAGTGGAGATTCTGAGATTGGGTTTCTGCAGGTTGTGTTATTGGAAGGTGAGTGGAGATGCTGTGAATGGGTTTCTGCAGGTTGTGTTATTGGGATATTAGTGAAGATGCTGAGGATGGGTTTCTGCAGGTTGTGTTATTCGAAGGTGAGTGGAGATGCTGAGGATAGGTTTCTGCAGGTTGTGTTATTGGAAGGTGAGTGGAGATGCTGAGGATGTGTTTCTGCAGGTTGTGTTATTGGGAGGTGAGGGAAGATGCTGAGGATGGGTTTCTGCAGGTTGTGTTATTGGGAGGTGAGTGGAGATGCTGAGGATGGCTTTCTGCAGGTTGTGTTATTAGGAGGTGAGTCGAGATGCTGAGGATGGGTTTCTGCAGGTTGTGTTATTGGGAGGTTAGTGAAGATGCTGAGGATGGGTTTCTGCAGGTTGTGTTATTGTGAGGTGAGTGGAGATGCTAGGGATGGGTTTCTGCAAGTTATGTTATTGGAAGGTGAGTGGAGATGCTGAGGATGTGTTTATGCAGGTTGTGTTATTGGGAGGTTCGGGAAGATGCTGAGGATGGGTTACTGCAGGTTGTGTTATTGGGAGGTGAGTGGAGATGCTGAGGATGGGTTTCTGCAGGTTGTGTTATTGGGAGGTGAGTGGAGATGCTGAGGATGGCTTTCTGCAGGGTGTGTTATTAGGAGGTGAGTCGAGATGCTGAGGATGGATTTCTGCAGGTTGTGTTATTGGGAGGTTAGTTAAGATGCTGAGGATGGGTTTCTGCAGGTTGTGTTATTGTGAGGTGAGTGGAGATGCTGAGGATGGGTTTCTGCAGGTTGTGTTATTGGAAGGTGAGTGGAGATGCTGAGGATGGGTTTCTGCAGGTTGTGTTATTGGAAGGTTCGTGGAGATGCTCAGGATGGGTTTATGCAGGTTGTGTTATTGGGAGGTTAGGGAAGATGCTGAGGATGGGTTTCTGCAGGTTGTGTTATTGGGAGGTGAGTGGAGATGCTGAGGATGGGTTTCTGCAGGTTGTGTTATTGGGAGGTGAGTGGAGATGCTGAGGATGGCTTTCTGCAGGGTGTGTTATTAGGAGGTGAGTCGAGATGCTGAGGATGGATTTCTGCAGGTTGTGTTATTGGGAGGTTAGTGAAGATGCTGAGGATGTGTTTCTGCAGGTTGTGTTATTGTGAGGTGAGTGGAGATGCTGAGGATGGGTTTCTGCAGGTTGTGTTATTGGAAGGTGAGTGGAGATGCTGAGGATGGGTTTCTGCAGGTTGTGTTATTGGAAGGTTCGTGGAGATGCTCAGGATGGGTTTCTGCAAGTTGTGATATTGGAAGGTGAGTGAAGATGCTGAGGATGGGTTTCTGCAGGTTGTGTTATTGGAAGGTGAGTGGAGATGCTGTGGATGGGTTTCTGCAGGTTGTGTTATTGGGATATTAGTGAAGATGCTGAGGATGGGTTTCTGCAGGTTGTGTTATTCGAAGGTGAGTGGAGATGCTGAGGATAGGTTTCTGCAGGTTGTGTTATTGGAAGGTGAGTGGAGATGCTGAGGATGGGTTTCTGCAGGTTGTGTTATTGGAAAGTTGGTGGAGATGCTGAGGATGGGTTTCTGCAGGTTGTGTTATTGGAAGGTGAGTGGAGATGCTGAAGATGGGTTTATAGAACATAGAATATAGAACAATACAGCGCAGTAAAGGCCCTTCGGCCCACGATGTTTCACCGAAACAAAAGCCATCTAACCTACACTATGCCATTATCATCCATATGTTTATCCAATAAACTTTTAAATGCCCTCAATGTTTGCTAGTTCACTACTGTAGCAGGTAGGGCATTCCACGGCCTCACTACTGTTTGCGTAAAGAACCTACCTCTGACCTCTGTCCTATATCTATAACCCCTCAGTTTAAAGTTATGTCCCCTCGTGCCAGCCATTTCCATCCGCGGGAGAAGGCTCTCACTGTCCACCCTATCCAACCCACTGATCATTTTGTATGCCTCTATTAAGTCTCCTCTCAACCTTCTTCTCTCCAACGAAAACAACCTCAAGTCCATCAGCCTTTCCTGATAAGATTTTCCCTCCATACCAGGCAGCATCCTGGTAAATCTCCTCTGCACCCGATCCAAAGCCTCCACGTCCTTCCTATAATGCGGTGACCAGAACTGTACGCAATACTCCAAATGCGGCCATACCAGAGTTCTGTACAGCTGCAACATGACCTCCTGACTCTGGAACTCAATCCCTCTACCCATAAAGGCCAACACTCCATTGGCCTTCTTCACAACCCTATTAACCTGGGTGGCAACTTTCAGGGATCTATGTACAAGGACACCTAGATCCCTCTGCTCATCCACACTTTCAAGAACTTTACCATTAGCCAAATATTCCGCATTCCTGTTATTCCTTCCAAAGTGAATCACCTCACACTTCTCTACATTAAACTATATTTGCCACCTCTCAGCCCAGCTCTGCAGCTTATCTATATCCCTCTGTAACCTGCTACATCTTTCCACACTATCGACAACACCACCGACTTTAGTATCGACTGCAAATTTACTCACCCACCCTTCTGCGCCTTCCACTAGGTCATTGATAAAAATGACAAACAGCAACGGCCCCAGAACAGATCCTTGTGGTACTCCACTTGTGACTGTACTCCATTCTGAACATTTCCCATCAACCATCAACCTCTGGTTGTGTTATTGGAAGGTCAGTGGAGATGCTGAGGATGGGTTTCTGCAGGTTGTGTTATTGGGAGGTGAGTGAAGATGCTGAGGACGGGTTTCTACAGGTTGTGTTATTGGAAGGTTAGTGAAGATGCTGAGGATGGGTTTCTATAGGTTGTGTTATTGGAAGGTGAGTGAAAATGCTGAAGATGGGTTTCTGCAGGTTGTGTTATTGGACGGTGAGTGGAGATGCTGAGGATGGGTTTCTACAGGTTGTGTTATTGGAAGGTGAGAGGAGATGCTATGGATGGATTTCTTCAGGTTGTGTTAATGGGGGGTGAGTGGAGATGCTGAGGATGGGTTTCTGCAGATTGTGTTATTGCAAGGTTAGTGAAGATGCTGAGGATGGTCTTCTGCCGTTTGTGTTATTGGGAGGTGAGTAAAGATGCTGAGGATGGGTTACTGCAGGTTGTGTTATTGGGAGGTGAGTGACGATGCTGAGGATGGGTTCAGCAGGTTGTGTTATTGGGAGGTGAGTGGAGATGCTGAGGATGGGTTTCTGCAGGTTGTCTTATTGGAAGGTGAGTGGAGATGCTGAGGATGGGTTTCTGCAGGTTGTGTTATTGGGAAGTGAGTGAAGACGCTGAGGATGGGTTTCTGCAGGTTGTGTTATTGGACGGTGAGTGGAGATGCTAAGGATGGGTTTCTTCAGGTTGTGTTATTGGGAGGTGAGTGAAGATGCTGAGGATGGGTTTCTGCAGGTTGTGTTATTGGGGGGTGAGTGGAGGTGCTGAGGATGGGTTTCTGCAAATTGTATTATTGCAAGGTTAGTGAAGATGCAGAGGATGGGTTTCTGCAGGTTGTGTTATTGGAAGGTGAGTGAAGATGCTGAGGATTGCTTTCTGCATGTTGTTTTATTGGGACGTAAGAGGAAATGCTGAGGATGGGTTCTGCAGGTTGTGTTATTGGGAGGTGAGTGAAGATGCTGAGGATGGGGTTCTGCAGGTTGTATTATTGGAAGAAGATGGAGATGCTGAGGCTGGGTTTCTGCAGGTTGTGTTATTGGGGGGTGAGTGGAGATGCGGAGGATGGGTTTCTGCAGGTTGTGTTATGGTAAGGTGAGTGGAGATGCTGAGGATGGGTTTCTGCAGGTTGTGTTATTGGAAGAAGATGGAGATGCTGAGGATGGGTTTCTGCAGGTTGTGTTATTGGGAGGTGAGTGAAGATGTTGAGGATGGGTTTCTGCAGGTTGTGTTATTGGGAGGTGAGTGGAGATGCTGAGGATGGGTTTCTGCAGGTTGTGTTATTGGGAGGTGAGTGGAGATGCTGAGGATGGGTTTCTGCAGGTTGTGTTATTAGGAGGTGAGTGGAGATGCTGAGGATGGGCTTCTGCAGGTGGAGATAATGAGGATGGGTTTCTGCAGGTTGTGTTATTGGAAGGTGAGTGAAGATGCTGATGATGGGTTACTGCAGGTTATGTTATTTGAAGGTGAGTGAAGATGCTGAGGATGGGGTTCTGCAGGTTGTATTATTGTAAGGTGAGTGGAGATGTTGAGGATGGGTTTCTGCAGGTTGTGTTATTGGAAGAAGATGGAGATGCTGAGGCTGGGTTTCTGCAGGTTGTGTTATTGGGGGGTGAGTGGAGATGCGGAGGATGGGTTTCTGCAGCTTGTGTTAGTAGGAGGTGAGTGGAGATGCTGAGGATGGGTTTCTGCAGGTTGTGTTATTGGAAGGTGCGTGAAGATGCTGAGGATGGGTTTCTGCAGGTTGTGTTATTGCAAGGTGAGTGGAGATGCTGCGGATGGGTTTCTGCAGGTTGTGTTATTGGGAGGTGAGTGGAGATTCTGAGATTGGGTTTCTGCAGGTTGTGTTATTGGAAGGTGAGTGGAGATGCTGTGAATGGGTTTCTGCAGGTTGTGTTATTGGGATATTAGTGAAGATGCTGAGGATGGGTTTCTGCAGGTTGTGTTATTCGAAGGTGAGAGGAGATGCTGAGGATAGGTTTCTGCAGGTTGTGTTATTGGAAGGTGAGTGGAGATGCTGAGGATGTGTTTCTGCAGGTTGTGTTATTGGGAGGTTAGGGAAGATGCTGAGGATGGGTTTCTGCAGGTTGTGTTATTGGGAGGTGAGTGGAGATGCTGAGGATGGCTTTCTGCAGGTTGTGTTATTAGGAGGTGAGTCGAGATGCTGAGGATGGGTTTCTGCAGGTTGTGTTATTGGGAGGTTAGTGAAGATGCTGAGGATGGGTTTCTGCAGGTTGTGTTATTGTGAGGTGAGTGGAGATGCTAGGGATGGGTTTCTGCAAGTTGTGTTATTGGAAGGTGAGTGGAGATGCTGAGGATGTGTTTATGCAGGTTGTGTTATTGGGAGGTTAGGGAAGATGCTGAGGATGGGTTTCTGCAGGTTGTGTTATTGGGAGGTGAGTGGAGATGCTGAGGATGGGTTTCTGCAGGTTGTGTTATTGGAAGGTGAGTGGAGATGCTGAGGATGGGTTTCTGCAGGTTGTGTTATTGGGAAGTGAGTGAAGACGCTGAGGATGGGTTTCTGCAGGTTGTGTTATTGGACGGTGAGTGGAGATGCTAAGGATGGGTTTCTTCAGGTTGTGTTATTGGGAGTTGAGTGAAGATGCTGAGGATGGGTTTCTGCAGGTTGTGTTATTGGGGGTTGAGTGGAGGTGCTGAGGATGGGTTTCTGCAAATTGTATTATTGCAAGGTTAGTGAAGATGCAGAGGATGGGTTTCTGCAGGTTGTGTTATTGGAAGGTGAGTGGAGATGCTGAGGATGGGTTTCTGCAGGTTGTGTTATTGGGAAGTGAGTGAAGACGCTGAGGATGGGTTTCTGCAGGTTGTGTTATTGGACGGTGAGTGGAGATGCTAAGGATGGGTTTCTTCAGGTTGTGTTATTGGGAGTTGAGTGAAGATGCTGAGGATGGGTTGCTGCAGGTTGTGTTATTGGGAGGTGAGTGGAGATGCTGAGGATGGGTTTCTGCAGGTTGTGTTATTGGAAGGTGAGTGAAGATGCTGAGGCTTGGTTTCTGCAGACTGAGTTATTGGAAGGATAGTGGAGATGCGGAGGATGGGTCTCTGCAGGTTGTGTTATTGGGAGGTGAGTGGAGATGCTGAGGATGGGCTTCTGCAGGATGTGTTATTGGAAGATTTGTGAAAATGCTGAGGATGGGTTTTGCAGGTTGTGTTATTGGGAGGTGTGTGGAGATGTTGAGGATGGGTTTCTGCAGGTTGTGTTTTGGGAGGTTAGTGAAGATGATGAGAATGGGTTTCTGCAGGTTGTGTTTTGGGAGGTTAGTGAAGATGCTGAGGATTGCTTTCTGCAGGTTGTGTTATTGGGACGTAAGTGGAAATGCTGAGGATGGGTTCTGCAGGTTGTGTTATTGGAAGATCAGTGAAGATGCTGAGGATGGGTTTCTGCAGGTTGTGTTATTGGGGGGTGAGTGGAGATGTTGAGGATCGGTTTCTGCAGGTTGTGTTATTGGGAGGTGAGTGAAGATGCTGAGGATGGGTTTCTGCAGGTTGTGTTTTTGGGAGATGAGTGAAGATACTGAGAATGGGTTTCTGCAGATTGTGTTATTGGGAGGTGAGTGGAGATGCTGAGGATGGGTTTCTGCAGTTTCTGTTATTGGGAGGTGAGTGTAGATGCTGATGATGGGTTTCAGCAGGTTGTGTTATTGGGAGGTGAGTGGAGATGCTGAGGATGGGTTTCTGCAGGTTGTGTTACTGGGAGGTGAGTAGAGATGCTGAGGATGGGATTCTGCAGGTTGTGTTATTGGGCGGTGAGTGGAGATGCTGAGAATGGGTTTCTGCAGGTTGTGTTATTGGGAGGTGAGTGGAGATGCTGAGGATGGGTTTCTGTAGGTTGTGTTATTGGGAGGTGAGTGGAGATGCTGAGGATAGGTTTCTGCAGGTTCTGTTATTGGGAGGTGAGTGGAGATGCTGAGGATGGGTTTCTGCAGGTTCTGTTATTGGGAGGTGAGTGGAGATGCTGAGGATGGGTTTCTGCGGGTTATGTTAATGGAAGGATAGTGGAGATGCGGAGGATGGGTTTCTGCAGGTTGTGTTATTGGGAGGTGAGTGAAGATGCGGAGGATGGGTTTCTGCAGGTTGTGTTATTGGGAGGCGAGTGGAGATGCTGAGGATGGGTTTCTGCAGGATGTGTTATTGGAAGATTTGTGAAGATGCTGAGAATGGGTCTCTGCAGGTTCTGTTATTGGAAGGTTAGTGGAGATGCTGATGATGGGTTTCAGCAGGTTGTGTTATTGGGAGGTGAGTGGAGATGCTGAGGATGGGTTTCTGCAGGTTGTGTTACTGGGAGGTGAGTGGAGATGCTGAGGATGGGATTCTGCAGGTTGTGTTATTGGGCGGTTAGGGAAGAAGCTGAGGATGGGTTTCTGCAGGTTGTGTTATTGGGAGATGAGTGGAAATGCTGAGAATGGGTATCTGCAGGTTGTGTTATTGGGAGGTTAGTGAAGATGCTGAGGATGGGTTTCTGCAAGTTGTGTTATTGGAAGAAGATGGAGATGCTGACGATGGGTTTCTGCAGGTTGTGTTATTAGGAGGTGAGTGGAGATGCTGAGGATGGGTTTCTGCACGTTGTGTTATTGGAAGGTTAGTAGAGATGCTCAGGATGGGTTTCTGCAGGTTGTGTTATTGGAAGGTGAGTGAAGATGCTGAGGATGGGTTTCTGCAGGTTGTGTTATTGGAAGGTGAGTGGAGATGCTGAGGATAGCTTTCTGCAGGTTGTGTTATTGGAAGGTGAGTGGAGATGCTGAGGATGGGTTTCTGCAGGTGGAGATAATGAGGATGGGTTTCTGCAGGTTGTGTTATTGGAAGGTGAGTGAAGATGCTGAGGATGGGTTTCTGCCGGTTATGTTATTGGAAGGAGATGGAGATGCTGAGGATGGCTTTCTGCAGGTTGTGTTATTGGGAGGTGAGTGGATATGATGAGGATGGGTTTCTGCAGGTTGTGTTATTAGGAGGTGAGTCGAGATGCTGAGGATGGGCTTCTGCAGGTGGAGATAATGAGGATGGTTTTCTGAAGGTTGTGTTATTGGAAGGTGAGTGAAGATGCTGAGGATGCGTTTCTGCAGGTTGTGTTATTGGAAGGTGAATGAAGATGCTGAGGATGGGTTTCTGCAGGTTGTGTTATTGGAAGGTGAGTGAGGATGCTGAGGATGCGTTTCTGCCGGTTGTGCTATTGGGAGCTGAGTGGAGATGCTGGGGATGTGTTTCTGAAGGTTGTGTTATTCGGAGGTGAGTGAAGATGCTGAGGATGGGATTCTCCAGTGTGTGTCATTGGAAGGTCAGTAGAGATGCTGAGAATGGGGTTCTGCAGGTTGTGTAATTGGGAGATGAGTGACGATTCTGAGGATGGGTTTCTGCAGGTTGTGTTATTGGGAGATGAGTGACGATTCTGAGGATGGGTTTCTGCAGGTTGTGTTATTGGGAGGTGAGTGAAGATGCTGAGGATGGGTTTCTGCAGGTGTTGTTATTGGAAGGTTAGTGAAGATGCTGAGAATGGGTTTCTGCAGGTTGTGTTATTGGAAGATTTGTGAAGATGCTGAGAATGGGTTTCTGCAGGTTTTGTTATTGGAATGTTAGGGGAGATGCTGAGGATGGGTTTCTGCAGGTTGTGTTATTGGAAGGTGAGTGGAGATGCTGAGAATGGGTTTCTGCAGGTTGTGTTATTGGGAGGTGAGTGAAGATGCTGAGGATGAGTTTCTGCAGGTTGTGTTACTGGCATGTGAGTGAAGATGCTGAGGATGGGTTTCTGCAGGTTGTGTTATTGGGAGGTGAGTGAAGATGCTGAGGATGAGTTTCTGCAGGTTGTGTTATCGGGAGGTGAGTGGAGATGCTGAGGATGGGTTTCTGCAGGTTGTGTTATTGGAAGATTTCTGAAGATGCTGAGGATGGGTTTCTGCAGGTTTTGTTATTGGAAGGTTAGTGAAGATGCTGAGGATGGGTTTCTGCAGGTTGTGTTATTGGAAGATTTGTGAAGATGCTGAGGATGGGTTTCTGCAGGTTGTGTTAATGGAAGATTTGTGAAGATGCTGAGGATGGGTTTCTGCAGGTTGTGTTATTGGGAGGTGAGTGGAGATGCTGAGAATGGGTATCTGCAAGTTGTGTTATTGGGAGGTTAGTGAAGATGCTGAGAATGGGTTTCTGCAGGTTGTGTTATTGGGAGATGAGTGAAGATGCAGAGGATGGGTTTCTGCAGTTTGTGTTATTGGGAGGTGAGTGGAAATGCTGAGGATGGGTTTCTGCAGGTTGTGTTATTGGGAGGTGAGTGGTTATGCTGAGGATGGATTTCTGCAGGTTGTGTTATTGGGAGGTGAGTGGAGATGCTGAGGATGGGTTTCTGCAGGTTGTGTTATTGGGAGGTTAGTGGAGATGCTGAGGATGGGTTTCTGCAGGTTGTGTTATTGGAAGGTGCGTGAAGATGCTGAGGATGGGTTTATTCAGGTTGTGTTATTGGAAGGTGAGTGAAGATGCTGAGGATGGGTTTCTGCAGGTTGTGTTATTGGGAGGTGATTGGAGATGCTGAGGATGGGTTTCTGCAGGTTATGTTATTGGAAGGTTAGTGGAGATGCTGAGGATGGGTTTCTGCAGGTTGTGTTATTGGAAGAAGATGGAGATGCTGAGGCTGGGTTTCTGCAGGTTGTGTTATTGGGGGGTGAGTGGAGATGCGGAGGATGGGTTTCTGCAGGTTGTGTTATTAGGAGGTGAGTGGAGATGCTGAGGATGGGTTTCTGCACGTTGTGTTATTGGAAGGTTAGTGGAGATGCTCAGGATGGGTTTCTGCAGGTTGTGTTATTGGAATGTGAGTGAAGATGCTGAGGATGGGTTTCTGCAGGTTGTGTTATTCGAAGGTGAGTGGAGATGCTGAGGATAGGTTTCTGCAGGTTGTGTTATTGGAAGGTGAGTGGAGATGCTGAGGATGGGCTTCTGCAGGTGGAGATAATGAGGATGGGTTTCTGCAGGTTGTGTTTTTGGAAGGTGAGTGAAGATGCTGAGGATGGGTTTCTGCCGGTTATGTTATTGGAAGGAGATGCTGAGGATGGGTTTCTGCAGGTTGTGTTATTGGGAGATGAGTGGAAATGCTGAGACTGGGTTTCTGCAGGTTGTGTTATTAGGAGGTGAGTCGAGATGCTGAGGATGGGTTTCTGCAGGATGTGTTATTGGGAGCTTAGTGGAGATGCTGGGGATGTGTTTCTGAAGGTTGTGTTATTCGGAGGTGAGTGAAGATGCTGAGGATGGGTTTCTCCAGTTTGTGTCATTGGAAGGTCAGTAGAGATGCTGAGGATGGGTTTCTGCAGGTGGAGATAATGAGGATGGGTTTCTGAAGTTTGTGTTATTGGAAGGTGAGTGAAGATGCTGAGGATGCGTTTCTGCAGGTTGTGTTATTGGAAGGTGAGTGAAGATGCTGAGGATGGGTTTCTGCAGGTTGTGTTATTGGGAGCTGAGTGGAGATGCTGGGGATGTGTTTCTGAAGGTTGTGTTATTCGGAGGTGAGTGAAGATGCTGAGGATGGGTTTCTGCAGGTTGTGTTATTCGAAGGTGAGTGGAGATGCTGAGGATAGGTTTCTGCAGGTTGTGTTATTGGAAGGTGAGTGGAGATGCTGAGGATGGGTTTCTGCAGGTTGTGTTATTGGAAGGTTAGTGGAGATGCTGAGGATGGGTTTCTGTAGGTTGTGTTCTTGGAAGGTGAGTGGAGATGCTGAGGATGGGTTTATAGAACATAGAACATAGAACAATGCAGCGCAGTACAGGCCCTTCGGCCCACGATGTCGCACCGAAACAAAAGCCATCTAACCTATACTATGTCATTATCATCCATATGTTTATCCAATAAACTTTTAAATGCCCTCAATGTTGGCGAGTTCACTACTGTAGCAGGTAGGGCATTCCACGGCCTCACTACTCTTTGCGTAAAGAACCTACCCCTGACCTCTGTCCTATATCTATTACCCTCAGTTTAAGGCTATGTCCCCTCGTGCCAGCCATTTCCATCCGCGGGAGAAGGCTCTCACTGTCCACCCTATCCAACCCCCTGATCATTTTGTATGCCTCTATTAAGTCTCCTCTCAACCTTCTTCTCTCCAACGAAAACAACATCAAGTCCATCAGCCTTTCCTCATAAGATTTTCCCTCCATCCCAGGCAACATCCTGGTAAATCTCCTCTGCACCCGCTCCAAAGCCTCCACGTCCTTCCTATAATGCAGTGACCAGAACTGTACGCAATACTCCATATGCGGCCGAGCAAGAGTTCTGTACAGCTGCAACATGACCTCCTGACTCCGGAACTCAATCCCTCTACCAATAAAGGCCAACACTCCATAGGCCTTCTTCACAACCCTATTAACCTGGGTGGCAACTTTCAGGGATCTATGTACAAGGACACCTAGATCCCTCTGCTCATCCACACTTTCAAGAACTTTACCATTAGCCAAATATTCCGCATTCCTGTTATTCCTTCCAAAGTGAATCACCTCACACTTCTCTACATTAAACTATATTTGCCACCTCTCAGCCCAGCTCTGCAGCTTATCTATATCCCTCTGTAACCTGCTACATCTTTCCATACTATCGACAACACCACCGACTTTAGTATCGTCTACAAATTTACTCACCCACCCTTCTGAGCCTTCCTCTAGGTCATTCATAAAAATGACAAACAGCAACGGCCCCAGAACAGATCCTTGTGGTACTCCACTTGAGACTGAACTCCATTCTGAACATTTCCCATCAACCACCACCCTCTGTTGTGTTATTGGAAGGTCAGTGGAGATGCTGAGGATGGGTTTCTGCAGGTTGTGTTATTGGAAGGTGAGTGAAGATGCTGAGGATGGGTTTCTGCATGTTGTGTTATTGGGAGGTGAGTGGAGATGCTGAGGATGGGTTTCGGTAGGTTCTGTTATTGGGAGGTGAGTGAAGATGCTGAGGATGGGTTTCTGCAGGTTGTGTTATTGGGAGGTGAGTGGAGATTCTGAGGATGGGTTTCTGCAGGATGTGTTATTGGGAGGTGAGTGAAGATGCTGAGGATGGGTTTCTGCAGGTTGAGTTATTGGGAGGTGAGTGAAGATGCTGAGGATGGGTTTCTGCATGTTGTCTTATTGGGAGGTGAGTGAAGATGCTGAGGATGGGTTTCTGCAGGTTGTGTTATTGGAAGGTGAGTGAAGATGCTGAGGATGGGTTTCAGCACGTTGTGTTATTGGGGGGTGAGTGGAGATGCTGAGGATGGGTTTCTGCAGGTTGTTTTATTGGAAGGTGAGTGAAGATGCTGAGGATGGGTTTCTGCAGGTTGATATTGGGAAGTGAGTGACGATGCTGGGCATGTGTTTCTGCAGGTTGTGTTATTGGGAGGTGAGTGGAGATGCTGAGGATGGGTTTCTGCAGGTTGTGTTATTGGGAGGTGAGTGGAGATGCTGAGGATGGGTTTTTGCAGGTTGTGTTATTGGGAGGTTAGTGGAGATACTGAGGATGGGTTTCAGCAGGTTGAGTTACTGGGAGGTGAGTGAAGATGCTGAGGATGGGTTTCTGCAGGTTGTGTTATTGGGAGGTTAGTGGAGATACTGAGGATGGGTTTCAGCAGGTTGAGTTACTGGGAGGTGAGTGAAGATGCTGAGGATGGGTTCCTGCAGGTTGTGTTACTGGGAGGTGAGTGAAGATACTGAGAATGGGTTTCTGCAGGTTGTGTTATTGGGAGGTCAGTGAAGATGCTGAGGATGGGTTTCTGCAGGTTGTGTTATTGGGAGGTGAGTGAAGATGCTGAGGATGGGTTCCTGCAGGTTGTGTTATTGGGAGGTTAGTGGAGATACTGAGGATGGGTTTCTGCAGGTTGTTATTGGGAGGTGAGTGAAGATGCTGAGGATGGGTTTCTGCAGGTTGTGTTATTGGGAGGTGAGTGAAGATACTGAGAATGGGTTTCTGCAGGTTGTGTTATTGGGAGGTGAGTGGAGATGCTGAGGATGAGTTTCTGCAGGTTGTGTTATTGGAAGGTGAGTGAAGATGCTGAGGATGGGTTTCTGCAGGTTATGTTATTTGAAGAAGATGGAGATGCTGAGGCTGGGTTTCTGCAGGTTGTGTTATTGGGGGGTGAGTGGAGATGCTGAGGATTTATTTCTGCAGGTTGTGTTATTAGGAGGTGAGTGGAGATGCTGAGGATGGGTTTCTGCAGGTTGTGTTATTGGAAGGTTAGTGGAGATGCTCAGGATGGGTTTCTGCAGGTTGTGTTATTGGAAGGTGAGTGAAGATGCTGAGGATGGGTTTCTGCAGGTTGTGTTATTGGAAGGTGAGTGGAGATGCTGAGGATGGGTTTCTGCAGGTTGTGTTATTGGAAGGTGAGTGGAGATGCTGTGGATGGGTTAATGCAGGTTGTGTTATTGGGATATTAGTTAAGATGCTGAGGATGGGTTTCTGAAGGTTGTGTTATTGGGAGATGAGTGGAAATGCTGAGAATGGGTATCTGCAGGTTGTGTTATTGGGAGGTTAGTGAAGATGCTGAGAATGGGTTTCTGCTGGTTGTGTTACTGGGAGGTGAGTGGAGATGCTGAGGATGGGATTATGCAGGTTGTGTTATTGGGAGATGAGTGAAGATGCTGAGGATGGGTTTCTGCAGTTTGTGTTCTTGGGAGGTGAGTGGAGATGCTGAGGATGGGTTTCTGCAGGTTATGTTATTGGAAGGTTAGTGGAGATGCTGAGGATGGGTTTCTGCAGGTTGTGTTATTGGAAGAAGATGGAGATGCTGAGGCTGGGTTTCTGCAGGTTGTGTTATTGGGGGGTGAGTGGAGATGCGGAGGATGGGTTTCTGCAGGTTGTGTTATTAGGAGGTGAGTGGAGATGCTGAGGATGGGTTTCTGCACGTTGTGTTATTGGAAGGTTAGTGGAGATGCTCAGGATGGGTTTCTGCAGGTTGTGTTATTGGAAGGTGAGTGAAGATGCTGAAGATGGGTTTCTGCAGGTTGTGTTATTGGAAGGTGAGTGGAGAGCTGTGGATGGGTTTCTGCAGGTTGTGTTATTGGGATATTAGTGAAGATGCTGAGAATGGGTTTCTGCAGGTTGTGTTATTCGAAGGTGAGTGGAGATGCTGAGGATAGGTTTCTGCAGGTTGTGTTATTGGAAGGTGAGTGGAGATGCTGAGGATGGGCTTCTGCAGGTGGAGATAATGAGGATGGGTTTCTGCAGGTTGTGTTATTGGAAGGTGAGTGAAGATGCTGAGGATGGGTTTCTGCCGGTTATGTTATTGGAAGGAGATGGAGATGCTGAGGATGGGTTTCTGCAGGTTGTGTTATTGGGAGATGAGTGGAAATGCTGAGACTGGGTTTCTGCAGGTTGTGTTATTAGGAGGTGAGTCGAGATGCTGAGGATGGGTTTCTGCAGGTTGTGTTACTGGGAGCTGAGTGGAGATGCTGGGGATGTGTTTCTGAAGGTTGTGTTATTCGGAGGTGAGTGACGATGCTGAGGATGGGTTTCTCCAGTTTGTGTCATTGGAAGGTCAGTAGAGATGCTGAGGATGGGTTTCTGCAGGTGGAGATAATGAGGATGGGTTTCTGAAGTTTGTGTTATTGGAAGGTGAGTGAAGATGCTGACGATGCGTTTCTGCAGGTTGTGTTATTGGAAGGTGAGTGAAGATGCTGAGGATGGGTTTTTGCAGGTTGTGTTATTGGGAGCTGAGTGGAGATGCTGGGGATGTGTTTCTGAAGGTTGTGTTATTCGGAGGTGAGTGAAGATGCTGAGGATGGGTTTCTGCAGGTTGTGTTATTCGAAGGTGAGTGGAGATGCTGAGGATAGGTTTCTGCAGATTGTGTTATTGGAAGGTGAGTGGAGATGCTGAGGATGGGTTTCTGCAGGTTGTGTTATTGGAAGGTTAGTGGAGATACTGAGGATGGGTTTCTGCAGGTTGTGTTCTTGGAAGGTGAGTGGAGATGCTGAGGATGGGTTTATAGAACATAGAACATAGAACAATGCAGCGCAGTACAGGCCCTTCGGCCCACGATGTTGCACCGAAACAAAAGCCATCTAACCTACACTATGCCATTATCATCCATATGTTTATCCAATAAACTTTTAAATGCCCTCAATGTTGGCGAGTTCACTACTGTAGCAGGTAGGGCATTCCACGGCCTCAGTACTCTTTGCGTAAAGAACCTCCCTATGACCTCTGTCCTATATCTATTACCCCTCAGTTTAAAGTTATGTCCCCTCGTGCCAGCCATTTCCATCCGCGGGAGAAGGCTCTCACTGTCCACCCTATCCAACCCCCTGATCATTTTGTATGCCTCTATTAAGTCTCCTCTCAACCTTCTTCTCTCCAACGAAAACAACCTCACGTCCATCAGCCTTTCCTCATAAGATTTTCCCTCCATACCAGGCAACATCCTGGTAAATCTCCTCTGCACCCGCTCCAAAGCCTCCACGTCCTTCCTATAATGCGGTGAGCAGAACTGTACGCAATACTCCATATGCGGCCGAGCAAGAGTTCTGTACAGCTGCAACATGACCTCCTGACTCCGGAACTCAATCCCTCTACCAATAAAGGCCAACACTCCATAGGCCTTCTTCACAACCCTATTAACCTGGGTGGCAACTTTCAGGGATCTATGTACAAGGACATCTAGATCCCTCTGCTCATCCACACTTTCAAGAACTTTACCATTAGCCAAATATTCCGCATTCCTGTTATTCCTTCCAAAGTGAATCACCTCACACTTCTCTACATTAAACTATATTTGCCACCTCTCAGCCCAGCTCTGCAGCTTATCTATATCCCTCTGTAACCTGCTACATCTTTCCACACTATCGACAACACCACCGACTTTAGTATCGACTGCAAATTTACTCACCCACCCTTCTGAGCCTTCCTCTAGGTCATTCATAAAAATGACAAACAACAACGGCCCCAGAACAGATCCTTGTGGTACTCAACTTGAGACTGAACTCCATTCTGAACATTTCCCATCAACCACCACCCTCTGTTGTGTTATTGGAAGGTCAGTGGAGATGCTGAGGATGGGTTTCTGCAGGTTGTGTTATTGGAAGGTGAGTGAAGATGCTGAGGATGGGTTTCTGCAGGTTGTGTTATTGGGAGGTGAGTGGAGATGCTGAGGATGGGTTTCGGTAGGTTCTGTTATTGGAAGGTGAGTGAAGATGCTGAGGATGGGTTTCTGCAGGTTCTGTTATTGGGAGGTGATTGGAGATGCTGAGGATGGGTTTCTGCAGGTTATGTTTTTGGAAGGTTAGTGGAGATGCTGAGGATGGGTTTCTGCAGGTTGTGTTATTGGAAGAAGATGGAGATGCTGAGGCTGCGTTTCTGCAGGTTGTGTTATTGGGGGGTGAGTGGAGATGCGGAGGATGGGTTTCTGCAGGTTGTGTTATTAGGAGGTGAGTGGAGATGCTGAGGATGGGTTTCTGCACGTTGTGTTATTGGAAGGTTAGTGGAGATGCTCAGGATGGGTTTCTGCAGGTTGTGTTATTGGAAGGTGAGTGAAGATGCTGAAGATGGGTTTCTGCAGGTTGTGTTATTGGAAGGTGAGTGGAGAGCTGTGGATGGGTTTCTGCAGGTTGTGTTATTGGGATATTAGTGAAGATGCTGAGAATGGGTTTCTGCAGGTTGTGTTATTCGAAGGTGAGTGGAGATGCTGAGGATAGGTTTCTGCAGGTTGTGTTATTGGAAGGTGAGTGGAGATGCTGAGGATGGGCTTCTGCAGGTGGAGATAATGAGGATGGGTTTCTGCAGGTTGTGTTATTGGAAGGTGAGTGAAGATGCTGAGGATGGGTTTCTGCCGGTTATGTTATTGGAAGGAGATGGAGATGCTGAGGATGGGTTTCTGCAGGTTGTGTTATTGGGAGATGAGTGGAAATGCTGAGACTGGGTTTCTGCAGGTTGTGTTATTAGGAGGTGAGTCGAGATGCTGAGGATGGGTTTCCGCAGGTTGTGTTATTGGGAGCTGAGTGGAGATGCTGGGGATGTGTTTCTGAAGGTTGTGTTATTCGGAGGTGAGTGAAGATGCTGAGGATGGGTTTCTCCAGTTTGTGTCATTGGAAGGTCAGTAGAGATGCTGAGGATGGGTTTCTGCAGGTGGAGATAATGAGAATGGGTTTCTGAAGTTTGTGTTAAATGGAAGGTGAGTGAAGATGCTGACGATGCGTTTCTGCAGGTTGTGTTATTGGAAGGTGAGTGAAGATGCTGAGGATGGGTTTTTGCAGGTTGTGTTATTGGGAGCTGAGTGGAGATGCTGGGGATGTGTTTCTGAAGGTTGTGTTATTCGGAGGTGAGTGAAGATGCTGAGGATGGGTTT
Organism: Scyliorhinus torazame; assembly: GCF_047496885.1. Taxonomy (NCBI): domain Eukaryota; kingdom Metazoa; phylum Chordata; class Chondrichthyes; order Carcharhiniformes; family Scyliorhinidae; genus Scyliorhinus; species Scyliorhinus torazame. The sequence goes on from NW_027307835.1 coordinate 260,130, forward strand.
CTGCAGGTTGTGTTATTCGAAGGTGAGTGGAGATGCTGAGGATAGGTTTCTGCAGATTGTGTTATTGGAAGGTGAGTGGAGATGCTGAGGATGGGTTTCTGCAGGTTGTGTTATTGGAAGGTTAGTGGAGATGCTGAGGATGGGTTTCTGCAGGTTGTGTTCTTGGAAGGTGAGTGGAGATGCTGAGGATGGGTTTATAGAACATAGAACATAGAACAATGCAGCGCAGTACAGGCCCTTCGGCCCACGATGTTGCACCGAAACAAAAGCCATCTAACCTACACTATGCCATTATCATCCATATGTTTATCCAATAAACTTTTAAATGCCCTCAATGTTGGCGAGTTTACTACTGTAGCAGGTAGGGCATTCCACGGCCTCAGTACTCTTTGCGTAAAGAACCTCCCTATGACCTCTGTCCTATATCTATTACCCCTCAGTTTAAAGTTATGTCCCCTCGTGCCAGCCATGTCCATCCGCGGGAGAAGGCTCTCACTGTCCACCCTATCCAACCCCCTGATCATTTTGTATGCCTCTATTAAGTCTCCTCTCAACCTTCTTCTCTCCAACGAAAACAACCTCACGTCCATCAGCCTTTCCTCATAAGATTTTCCCTCCATACCAGGCAACATCCTGGTAAATCTCCTCTGCACCCGCTCCAAAGCCTCCACGTCCTTCCTATAATGCGGTGACCAGAACTGTACGCAATACTCCATATGCGGCCGAGCAAGAGTTCTGTACAGCTGCAACATGACCTCCTGACTCCGGAACTCAATCCCTCTACCAATAAAGGCCAACACTCCATAGGCCTTCTTCACAACCCTATTAACCTGGGTGGCAACTTTCAGGGATCTATGTACAAGGACATCTAGATCCCTCTGCTCATCCACACTTTCAAGAACTTTACCATTAGCCAAATATTCCGCATTCCTGTTATTCCTTCCAAAGTGAATCACCTCACACTTCTCTACATTAAACTATATTTGCCACCTCTCAGCCCAGCTCTGCAGCTTATCTATATCCCTCTGTAACCTGCTACATCTTTCCACACTATCGACAACACCACCGACTTTAGTATCGACTGCAAATTTACTCACCCACCCTTCTGAGCCTTCCTCTAGGTCATTCATAAAAATGACAAACAACAACGGCCCCAGAACAGATCCTTGTGGTACTCCACTTGAGACTGAACTCCATTCTGAACATTTCCCATCAACCACCACCCTCTGTTGTGTTATTGGAAGGTCAGTGGAGATGCTGAGGATGGGTTTCTGCAGGTTGTGTTATTGGAAGGTGAGTGAAGATGCTGAGGATGGGTTTCTGCAGGTTGTGTTATTGGGAGGTGAGTGGAGATGCTGAGGATGGGTTTCGGTAGGTTCTGTTATTGGGAGGTGAGTGAAGATGCTGAGGATGGGTTTCTGCAGGTTGTGTTATTGGGAGGTGAGTGGAGATTCTGAGGATGGGTTTCTGCAGGATGTGTTATTGGGAGGTGAGTGAAGATGCTGAGGATGGGTTTCTGCAGGTTGAGTTATTGGGAGGTGAGTGAAGATGCTGAGGATGGGTTTCTGCATGTTGTCTTATTGGGAGGTGAGTGAAGATGCTGAGGATGGGTTTCTGCAGGTTGTGTTATTGGAAGGTGAGTGAAGATGCTGAGGATGGGTTTCAGCACGTTGTGTTATTGGGGGGTGAGTGGAGATGCTGAGGATGGGTTTCTGCAGTTTGTTTTATTGGAAGGTGAGTGAAGATGCTGAGGATGGATTTCTGCAGATTGATATTGGGAGGTGAGTGACGATGCTGGGCATGTGTTTCTGCAGGTTGTGTTATTGGGAGGTGAGTGGAGATGCTGAGGATGGGTTTCTGCAGGTTGTGTTATTGGGAGGTGAGTGGAGATGCTGAGGATGGGTTTCTGCAGGTTGTGTTATTGGGAGCTTAGTGGAGATACTGAACATGGGTTTCAGCAGGTTGTGTTATTGGGAGGTGAGTGAAGATGCTGAGGATGGGTTTTTGCAGGTTGTGTTATTGGGAGGTTAGTGGAGATACTGAGGATGGGTTTCTGCAGGTTGTGTTATTGGAAGGTGAGTGGTGATGCTGAGGATGGGTTTCTGCAGTTTGTTTTATTGGAAGGTGAGTGAAGATGCTGAGGATGGGTTTCTGCAGGTTTTGTTATTGGAATGTTAGGGGAGATGCTGAGGATGGGTTTCTGCAGGTTGTGTTATTGGAAGGTGAGTGGAGATGCTGAGAATGGGTTTCTGCAGGTTGTGTTATTGGGAGGTGAGTGAAGATGCTGAGGATGAGTTTCTGCAGGTTGTGTTACTGGCATGTGAGTGAAGATGCTGAGGATGGGTTTCTGCAGGTTGTGTTATTGGGAGGTGAGTGAAGATGCTGAGGATGAGTTTCTGCAGGTTGTGTTATCGGGAGGTGAGTGGAGATGCTGAGGATGGGTTTCTGCAGGTTGTGTTATTGGAAGATTTCTGAAGATGCTGAGGATGGGTTTCTGCAGGTTTTGTTATTGGAAGGTTAGTGAAGATGCTGAGGATGGGTTTCTGCAGGTTGTGTTATTGGAAGATTTGTGAAGATGCTGAGGATGGGTTTCTGCAGGTTGTGTTAATGGAAGATTTGTGAAGATGCTGAGGATGGGTTTCTGCAGGTTGTGTTATTGGGAGGTGAGTGGAGATGCTGAGAATGGGTATCTGCAAGTTGTGTTATTGGGAGGTTAGTGAAGATGCTGAGAATGGGTTTCTGCAGGTTGTGTTATTGGGAGATGAGTGAAGATGCAGAGGATGGGTTTCTGCAGTTTGTGTTATTGGGAGGTGAGTGGAAATGCTGAGGATGGGTTTCTGCAGGTTGTGTTATTGGGAGGTGAGTGGTTATGCTGAGGATGGATTTCTGCAGGTTGTGTTATTGGGAGGTGAGTGGAGATGCTGAGGATGGGTTTCTGCAGGTTGTGTTATTGGGAGGTTAGTGGAGATGCTGAGGATGGGTTTCTGCAGGTTGTGTTATTGGAAGGTGCGTGAAGATGCTGAGGATGGGTTTATTCAGGTTGTGTTATTGGAAGGTGAGTGAAGATGCTGAGGATGGGTTTCTGCAGGTTGTGTTATTGGGAGGTGATTGGAGATGCTGAGGATGGGTTTCTGCAGGTTATGTTATTGGAAGGTTAGTGGAGATGCTGAGGATGGGTTTCTGCAGGTTGTGTTATTGGAAGAAGATGGAGATGCTGAGGCTGGGTTTCTGCAGGTTGTGTTATTGGGGGGTGAGTGGAGATGCGGAGGATGGGTTTCTGCAGGTTGTGTTATTAGGAGGTGAGTGGAGATGCTGAGGATGGGTTTCTGCACGTTGTGTTATTGGAAGGTTAGTGGAGATGCTCAGGATGGGTTTCTGCAGGTTGTGTTATTGGAATGTGAGTGAAGATGCTGAGGATGGGTTTCTGCAGGTTGTGTTATTCGAAGGTGAGTGGAGATGCTGAGGATAGGTTTCTGCAGGTTGTGTTATTGGAAGGTGAGTGGAGATGCTGAGGATGGGCTTCTGCAGGTGGAGATAATGAGGATGGGTTTCTGCAGGTTGTGTTTTTGGAAGGTGAGTGAAGATGCTGAGGATGGGTTTCTGCCGGTTATGTTATTGGAAGGAGATGCTGAGGATGGGTTTCTGCAGGTTGTGTTATTGGGAGATGAGTGGAAATGCTGAGACTGGGTTTCTGCAGGTTGTGTTATTAGGAGGTGAGTCGAGATGCTGAGGATGGGTTTCTGCAGGATGTGTTATTGGGAGCTTAGTGGAGATGCTGGGGATGTGTTTCTGAAGGTTGTGTTATTCGGAGGTGAGTGAAGATGCTGAGGATGGGTTTCTCCAGTTTGTGTCATTGGAAGGTCAGTAGAGATGCTGAGGATGGGTTTCTGCAGGTGGAGATAATGAGGATGGGTTTCTGAAGTTTGTGTTATTGGAAGGTGAGTGAAGATGCTGAGGATGCGTTTCTGCAGGTTGTGTTATTGGAAGGTGAGTGAAGATGCTGAGGATGGGTTTCTGCAGGTTGTGTTATTGGGAGCTGAGTGGAGATGCTGGGGATGTGTTTCTGAAGGTTGTGTTATTCGGAGGTGAGTGAAGATGCTGAGGATGGGTTTCTGCAGGTTGTGTTATTCGAAGGTGAGTGGAGATGCTGAGGATAGGTTTCTGCAGGTTGTGTTATTGGAAGGTGAGTGGAGATGCTGAGGATGGGTTTCTGCAGGTTGTGTTATTGGAAGGTTAGTGGAGATGCTGAGGATGGGTTTCTGTAGGTTGTGTTCTTGGAAGGTGAGTGGAGATGCTGAGGATGGGTTTATAGAACATAGAACAATGCAGCGCAGTACAGGCCCTTCGGCCCACGATGTCGCACCGAAACAAAAGCCATCTAACCTATACTATGTCATTATCATCCATATGTTTATCCAATAAACTTTTAAATGCCCTCAATGTTGGCGAGTTCACTACTGTAGCAGGTAGGGCATTCCACGGCCTCACTACTCTTTGCGTAAAGAACCTACCCCTGACCTCTGTCCTATATCTATTACCCTCAGTTTAAGGCTATGTCCCCTCGTGCCAGCCATTTCCATCCGCGGGAGAAGGCTCTCACTGTCCACCCTATCCAACCCCCTGATCATTTTGTATGCCTCTATTAAGTCTCCTCTCAACCTTCTTCTCTCCAACGAAAACAACATCAAGTCCATCAGCCTTTCCTCATAAGATTTTCCCTCCATCCCAGGCAACATCCTGGTAAATCTCCTCTGCACCCGCTCCAAAGCCTCCACGTCCTTCCTATAATGCAGTGACCAGAACTGTACGCAATACTCCATATGCGGCCGAGCAAGAGTTCTGTACAGCTGCAACATGACCTCCTGACTCCGGAACTCAATCCCTCTACCAATAAAGGCCAACACTCCATAGGCCTTCTTCACAACCCTATTAACCTGGGTGGCAACTTTCAGGGATCTATGTACAAGGACACCTAGATCCCTCTGCTCATCCACACTTTCAAGAACTTTACCATTAGCCAAATATTCCGCATTCCTGTTATTCCTTCCAAAGTGAATCACCTCACACTTCTCTACATTAAACTATATTTGCCACCTCTCAGCCCAGCTCTGCAGCTTATCTATATCCCTCTGTAACCTGCTACATCTTTCCATACTATCGACAACACCACCGACTTTAGTATCGTCTACAAATTTACTCACCCACCCTTCTGAGCCTTCCTCTAGGTCATTCATAAAAATGACAAACAGCAACGGCCCCAGAACAGATCCTTGTGGTACTCCACTTGAGACTGAACTCCATTCTGAACATTTCCCATCAACCACCACCCTCTGTTGTGTTATTGGAAGGTCAGTGGAGATGCTGAGGATGGGTTTCTGCAGGTTGTGTTATTGGAAGGTGAGTGAAGATGCTGAGGATGGGTTTCTGCATGTTGTGTTATTGGGAGGTGAGTGGAGATGCTGAGGATGGGTTTCGGTAGGTTCTGTTATTGGGAGGTGAGTGAAGATGCTGAGGATGGGTTTCTGCAGGTTGTGTTATTGGGAGGTGAGTGGAGATTCTGAGGATGGGTTTCTGCAGGATGTGTTATTGGGAGGTGAGTGAAGATGCTGAGGATGGGTTTCTGCAGGTTGAGTTATTGGGAGGTGAGTGAAGATGCTGAGGATGGGTTTCTGCATGTTGTCTTATTGGGAGGTGAGTGAAGATGCTGAGGATGGGTTTCTGCAGGTTGTGTTATTGGAAGGTGAGTGAAGATGCTGAGGATGGGTTTCAGCACGTTGTGTTATTGGGGGGTGAGTGGAGATGCTGAGGATGGGTTTCTGCAGGTTGTTTTATTGGAAGGTGAGTGAAGATGCTGAGGATGGGTTTCTGCAGGTTGATATTGGGAAGTGAGTGACGATGCTGGGCATGTGTTTCTGCAGGTTGTGTTATTGGGAGGTGAGTGGAGATGCTGAGGATGGGTTTCTGCAGGTTGTGTTATTGGGAGGTGAGTGGAGATGCTGAGGATGGGTTTTTGCAGGTTGTGTTATTGGGAGGTTAGTGGAGATACTGAGGATGGGTTTCAGCAGGTTGAGTTACTGGGAGGTGAGTGAAGATGCTGAGGATGGGTTTCTGCAGGTTGTGTTATTGGGAGGTTAGTGGAGATACTGAGGATGGGTTTCAGCAGGTTGAGTTACTGGGAGGTGAGTGAAGATGCTGAGGATGGGTTCCTGCAGGTTGTGTTACTGGGAGGTGAGTGAAGATACTGAGAATGGGTTTCTGCAGGTTGTGTTATTGGGAGGTCAGTGAAGATGCTGAGGATGGGTTTCTGCAGGTTGTGTTATTGGGAGGTGAGTGAAGATGCTGAGGATGGGTTCCTGCAGGTTGTGTTATTGGGAGGTTAGTGGAGATACTGAGGATGGGTTTCTGCAGGTTGTTATTGGGAGGTGAGTGAAGATGCTGAGGATGGGTTTCTGCAGGTTGTGTTATTGGGAGGTGAGTGAAGATACTGAGAATGGGTTTCTGCAGGTTGTGTTATTGGGAGGTGAGTGGAGATGCTGAGGATGAGTTTCTGCAGGTTGTGTTATTGGAAGGTGAGTGAAGATGCTGAGGATGGGTTTCTGCAGGTTATGTTATTTGAAGAAGATGGAGATGCTGAGGCTGGGTTTCTGCAGGTTGTGTTATTGGGGGGTGAGTGGAGATGCTGAGGATTTATTTCTGCAGGTTGTGTTATTAGGAGGTGAGTGGAGATGCTGAGGATGGGTTTCTGCAGGTTGTGTTATTGGAAGGTTAGTGGAGATGCTCAGGATGGGTTTCTGCAGGTTGTGTTATTGGAAGGTGAGTGAAGATGCTGAGGATGGGTTTCTGCAGGTTGTGTTATTGGAAGGTGAGTGGAGATGCTGAGGATGGGTTTCTGCAGGTTGTGTTATTGGAAGGTGAGTGGAGATGCTGTGGATGGGTTAATGCAGGTTGTGTTATTGGGATATTAGTTAAGATGCTGAGGATGGGTTTCTGAAGGTTGTGTTATTGGGAGATGAGTGGAAATGCTGAGAATGGGTATCTGCAGGTTGTGTTATTGGGAGGTTAGTGAAGATGCTGAGAATGGGTTTCTGCTGGTTGTGTTACTGGGAGGTGAGTGGAGATGCTGAGGATGGGATTATGCAGGTTGTGTTATTGGGAGATGAGTGAAGATGCTGAGGATGGGTTTCTGCAGTTTGTGTTCTTGGGAGGTGAGTGGAGATGCTGAGGATGGGTTTCTGCAGGTTATGTTATTGGAAGGTTAGTGGAGATGCTGAGGATGGGTTTCTGCAGGTTGTGTTATTGGAAGAAGATGGAGATGCTGAGGCTGGGTTTCTGCAGGTTGTGTTATTGGGGGGTGAGTGGAGATGCGGAGGATGGGTTTCTGCAGGTTGTGTTATTAGGAGGTGAGTGGAGATGCTGAGGATGGGTTTCTGCACGTTGTGTTATTGGAAGGTTAGTGGAGATGCTCAGGATGGGTTTCTGCAGGTTGTGTTATTGGAAGGTGAGTGAAGATGCTGAAGATGGGTTTCTGCAGGTTGTGTTATTGGAAGGTGAGTGGAGAGCTGTGGATGGGTTTCTGCAGGTTGTGTTATTGGGATATTAGTGAAGATGCTGAGAATGGGTTTCTGCAGGTTGTGTTATTCGAAGGTGAGTGGAGATGCTGAGGATAGGTTTCTGCAGGTTGTGTTATTGGAAGGTGAGTGGAGATGCTGAGGATGGGCTTCTGCAGGTGGAGATAATGAGGATGGGTTTCTGCAGGTTGTGTTATTGGAAGGTGAGTGAAGATGCTGAGGATGGGTTTCTGCCGGTTATGTTATTGGAAGGAGATGGAGATGCTGAGGATGGGTTTCTGCAGGTTGTGTTATTGGGAGATGAGTGGAAATGCTGAGACTGGGTTTCTGCAGGTTGTGTTATTAGGAGGTGAGTCGAGATGCTGAGGATGGGTTTCTGCAGGTTGTGTTACTGGGAGCTGAGTGGAGATGCTGGGGATGTGTTTCTGAAGGTTGTGTTATTCGGAGGTGAGTGACGATGCTGAGGATGGGTTTCTCCAGTTTGTGTCATTGGAAGGTCAGTAGAGATGCTGAGGATGGGTTTCTGCAGGTGGAGATAATGAGGATGGGTTTCTGAAGTTTGTGTTATTGGAAGGTGAGTGAAGATGCTGACGATGCGTTTCTGCAGGTTGTGTTATTGGAAGGTGAGTGAAGATGCTGAGGATGGGTTTTTGCAGGTTGTGTTATTGGGAGCTGAGTGGAGATGCTGGGGATGTGTTTCTGAAGGTTGTGTTATTCGGAGGTGAGTGAAGATGCTGAGGATGGGTTTCTGCAGGTTGTGTTATTCGAAGGTGAGTGGAGATGCTGAGGATAGGTTTCTGCAGATTGTGTTATTGGAAGGTGAGTGGAGATGCTGAGGATGGGTTTCTGCAGGTTGTGTTATTGGAAGGTTAGTGGAGATACTGAGGATGGGTTTCTGCAGGTTGTCTTCTTGGAAGGTGAGTGGAGATGCTGAGGATGGGTTTATAGAACATAGAACATAGAACAATGCAGCGCAGTACAGGCCCTTCGGCCCACGATGTTGCACCGAAACAAAAGCCATCTAACCTACACTATGCCATTATCATCCATATGTTTATCCAATAAACTTTTAAATGCCCTCAATGTTGGCGAGTTCACTACTGTAGCAGGTAGGGCATTCCACGGCCTCAGTACTCTTTGCGTAAAGAACCTCCCTATGACCTCTGTCCTATATCTATTACCCCTCAGTTTAAAGTTATGTCCCCTCGTGCCAGCCATTTCCATCCGCGGGAGAAGGCTCTCACTGTCCACCCTATCCAACCCCCTGATCATTTTGTATGCCTCTATTAAGTCTCCTCTCAACCTTCTTCTCTCCAACGAAAACAACCTCACGTCCATCAGCCTTTCCTCATAAGATTTTCCCTCCATACCAGGCAACATCCTGGTAAATCTCCTCTGCACCCGCTCCAAAGCCTCCACGTCCTTCCTATAATGCGGTGAGCAGAACTGTACGCAATACTCCATATGCGGCCGAGCAAGAGTTCTGTACAGCTGCAACATGACCTCCTGACTCCGGAACTCAATCCCTCTACCAATAAAGGCCAACACTCCATAGGCCTTCTTCACAACCCTATTAACCTGGGTGGCAACTTTCAGGGATCTATGTACAAGGACATCTAGATCCCTCTGCTCATCCACACTTTCAAGAACTTTACCATTAGCCAAATATTCCGCATTCCTGTTATTCCTTCCAAAGTGAATCACCTCACACTTCTCTACATTAAACTATATTTGCCACCTCTCAGCCCAGCTCTGCAGCTTATCTATATCCCTCTGTAACCTGCTACATCTTTCCACACTATCGACAACACCACCGACTTTAGTATCGACTGCAAATTTACTCACCCACCCTTCTGAGCCTTCCTCTAGGTCATTCATAAAAATGACAAACAACAACGGCCCCAGAACAGATCCTTGTGGTACTCAACTTGAGACTGAACTCCATTCTGAACATTTCCCATCAACCACCACCCTCTGTTGTGTTATTGGAAGGTCAGTGGAGATGCTGAGGATGGGTTTCTGCAGGTTGTGTTATTGGAAGGTGAGTGAAGATGCTGAGGATGGGTTTCTGCAGGTTGTGTTATTGGGAGGTGAGTGGAGATGCTGAGGATGGGTTTCGGTAGGTTCTGTTATTGGAAGGTGAGTGAAGATGCTGAGGATGGGTTTCTGCAGGTTCTGTTATTGGGAGGTGATTGGAGATGCTGAGGATGGGTTTCTGCAGGTTATGTTTTTGGAAGGTTAGTGGAGATGCTGAGGATGGGTTTCTGCAGGTTGTGTTATTGGAAGAAGATGGAGATGCTGAGGCTGCGTTTCTGCAGGTTGTGTTATTGGGGGGTGAGTGGAGATGCGGAGGATGGGTTTCTGCAGGTTGTGTTATTAGGAGGTGAGTGGAGATGCTGAGGATGGGTTTCTGCACGTTGTGTTATTGGAAGGTTAGTGGAGATGCTCAGGATGGGTTTCTGCAGGTTGTGTTATTGGAAGGTGAGTGAAGATGCTGAAGATGGGTTTCTGCAGGTTGTGTTATTGGAAGGTGAGTGGAGAGCTGTGGATGGGTTTCTGCAGGTTGTGTTATTGGGATATTAGTGAAGATGCTGAGAATGGGTTTCTGCAGGTTGTGTTATTCGAAGGTGAGTGGAGATGCTGAGGATAGGTTTCTGCAGGTTGTGTTATTGGAAGGTGAGTGGAGATGCTGAGGATGGGCTTCTGCAGGTGGAGATAATGAGGATGGGTTTCTGCAGGTTGTGTTATTGGAAGGTGAGTGAAGATGCTGAGGATGGGTTTCTGCCGGTTATGTTATTGGAAGGAGATGGAGATGCTGAGGATGGGTTTCTGCAGGTTGTGTTATTGGGAGATGAGTGGAAATGCTGAGACTGGGTTTCTGCAGGTTGTGTTATTAGGAGGTGAGTCGAGATGCTGAGGATGGGTTTCCGCAGGTTGTGTTATTGGGAGCTGAGTGGAGATGCTGGGGATGTGTTTCTGAAGGTTGTGTTATTCGGAGGTGAGTGAAGATGCTGAGGATGGGTTTCTCCAGTTTGTGTCATTGGAAGGTCAGTAGAGATGCTGAGGATGGGTTTCTGCAGGTGGAGATAATGAGAATGGGTTTCTGAAGTTTGTGTTAAATGGAAGGTGAGTGAAGATGCTGACGATGCGTTTCTGCAGGTTGTGTTATTGGAAGGTGAGTGAAGATGCTGAGGATGGGTTTTTGCAGGTTGTGTTATTGGGAGCTGAGTGGAGATGCTGGGGATGTGTTTCTGAAGGTTGTGTTATTCGGAGGTGAGTGAAGATGCTGAGGATGGGTTTCTGCAGGTTGTGTTATTCGAAGGTGAGTGGAGATGCTGAGGATAGGTTTCTGCAGATTGTGTTATTGGAAGGTGAGTGGAGATGCTGAGGATGGGTTTCTGCAGGTTGTGTTATTGGAAGGTTAGTGGAGATGCTGAGGATGGGTTTCTGCAGGTTGTGTTCTTGGAAGGTGAGTGGAGATGCTGAGGATGGGTTTATAGAACATAGAACATAGAACAATGCAGCGCAGTACAGGCCCTTCGGCCCACGATGTTGCACCGAAACAAAAGCCATCTAACCTACACTATGCCATTATCATCCATATGTTTATCCAATAAACTTTTAAATGCCCTCAATGTTGGCGAGTTTACTACTGTAGCAGGTAGGGCATTCCACGGCCTCAGTACTCTTTGCGTAAAGAACCTCCCTATGACCTCTGTCCTATATCTATTACCCCTCAGTTTAAAGTTATGTCCCCTCGTGCCAGCCATGTCCATCCGCGGGAGAAGGCTCTCACTGTCCACCCTATCCAACCCCCTGATCATTTTGTATGCCTCTATTAAGTCTCCTCTCAACCTTCTTCTCTCCAACGAAAACAACCTCACGTCCATCAGCCTTTCCTCATAAGATTTTCCCTCCATACCAGGCAACATCCTGGTAAATCTCCTCTGCACCCGCTCCAAAGCCTCCACGTCCTTCCTATAATGCGGTGACCAGAACTGTACGCAATACTCCATATGCGGCCGAGCAAGAGTTCTGTACAGCTGCAACATGACCTCCTGACTCCGGAACTCAATCCCTCTACCAATAAAGGCCAACACTCCATAGGCCTTCTTCACAACCCTATTAACCTGGGTGGCAACTTTCAGGGATCTATGTACAAGGACATCTAGATCCCTCTGCTCATCCACACTTTCAAGAACTTTACCATTAGCCAAATATTCCGCATTCCTGTTATTCCTTCCAAAGTGAATCACCTCACACTTCTCTACATTAAACTATATTTGCCACCTCTCAGCCCAGCTCTGCAGCTTATCTATATCCCTCTGTAACCTGCTACATCTTTCCACACTATCGACAACACCACCGACTTTAGTATCGACTGCAAATTTACTCACCCACCCTTCTGAGCCTTCCTCTAGGTCATTCATAAAAATGACAAACAACAACGGCCCCAGAACAGATCCTTGTGGTACTCCACTTGAGACTGAACTCCATTCTGAACATTTCCCATCAACCACCACCCTCTGTTGTGTTATTGGAAGGTCAGTGGAGATGCTGAGGATGGGTTTCTGCAGGTTGTGTTATTGGAAGGTGAGTGAAGATGCTGAGGATGGGTTTCTGCAGGTTGTGTTATTGGGAGGTGAGTGGAGATGCTGAGGATGGGTTTCGGTAGGTTCTGTTATTGGGAGGTGAGTGAAGATGCTGAGGATGGGTTTCTGCAGGTTGTGTTATTGGGAGGTGAGTGGAGATTCTGAGGATGGGTTTCTGCAGGATGTGTTATTGGGAGGTGAGTGAAGATGCTGAGGATGGGTTTCTGCAGGTTGAGTTATTGGGAGGTGAGTGAAGATGCTGAGGATGGGTTTCTGCATGTTGTCTTATTGGGAGGTGAGTGAAGATGCTGAGGATGGGTTTCTGCAGGTTGTGTTATTGGAAGGTGAGTGAAGATGCTGAGGATGGGTTTCAGCACGTTGTGTTATTGGGGGGTGAGTGGAGATGCTGAGGATGGGTTTCTGCAGTTTGTTTTATTGGAAGGTGAGTGAAGATGCTGAGGATGGATTTCTGCAGATTGATATTGGGAGGTGAGTGACGATGCTGGGCATGTGTTTCTGCAGGTTGTGTTATTGGGAGGTGAGTGGAGATGCTGAGGATGGGTTTCTGCAGGTTGTGTTATTGGGAGGTGAGTGGAGATGCTGAGGATGGGTTTCTGCAGGTTGTGTTATTGGGAGCTTAGTGGAGATACTGAACATGGGTTTCAGCAGGTTGTGTTATTGGGAGGTGAGTGAAGATGCTGAGGATGGGTTTTTGCAGGTTGTGTTATTGGGAGGTTAGTGGAGATACTGAGGATGGGTTTCTGCAGGTTGTGTTATTGGAAGGTGAGTGGTGATGCTGAGGATGGGTTTCTGCAGTTTGTTTTATTGGAAGGTGAGTGAAGATGCTGAGGATGGGTTTCTGCAGGTTGATATTGGGAGGTGAGTGACGATGCTGGGCATGTGTTTCTGCAGGTTGTGTTATTGGGAGGTGAGTGGAGATGCTGAGGATGGGTTTCTGCAGGTTGTGTTATTGGGAGGTGAGTGGAGATGCTGAGGATGGGTTTCTGCAGGTTGTGTTATTGGGAGCTTAGTTGAGATACTGAGGATGGGTTTCAGCAGGTTGTGTTATTGGGAGGTGAGTGAAGATGCTGAGGATGGGTTTTTGCAGGTTGTGTTATTGGGAGGTTAGTGGAGATACTGAGGATGGGTTTCAGCAGGTTGAGTTACTGGGAGGTGAGTGAAGATGCTGAGGATGGGTTCCTGCATGTTGTGTTACTGGGAGGTGAGTGAAGATACTGAGAATGGGTTTCTGCAGGTTGTGTTATTGGGAGGTCAGTGAAGATGCTGAGGATGGGTTTCTGCAGGTTGTGTTATTGGGAGGTGAGTGAAGATGCTGAGGATGGGTTTCTGCAGGTTGTGTTATTGGGAGGTGAGTGAAGATGCTGAGGATGGGTTCCTGCAGGTTGTGTTACTGGGAGGTGAGTGAAGATGCTGAGGATGGCTTTCTGCAGGTTGTGTTATTGGGAGGTGAGTGAAGATACTGAGAATGGGTTTCTGCAGGTTGTGTTATTGGGAGGTGAGTGGAGATGCTGAGGATGGGTTTCTGCAGATTCTGTTATTGGGAGGTGAGTGGAGATGCTGAGGATGGGTTTCTGCAGGTTGTGTTATTGGGAGGTGAGTGGAGATGCTGAGGATGGGTTTCTGCAGGTTGTGTTATTGGGAGGTGAGTGGAGATGCTGAGGATGGGTTTCTGCAGGTTGTGTTGTTGGGAGGTGAGTGAAGATGCTGAGGATGGGTTTCTGCAGGTTGTGTTGTTGGGAGGTGAGTGGAGATGCTGAGGATGGGTTTCTGCAGGTTGTGTTATTGGGAGGTGAGTGGAGATGCTGAGGATGGGTTTCTGCAGGTTGTGTTATTGGAAGGTGAGTGAAGGTGCTGAGAATTGGTTTCTGCAGGTTGTGATATTGGGAGGTGAGTGGAGATGCTGAGGATGGGTTTCTGAATGTTGTGTTATTGGGAGGTGAGTGAAGATGATGAGGATGGGTTTCTGCAGGTTGTGTTATTGGAAGGTGAGTGGAGATGCTGAGGATGGGTTTTTGCACGTTGTGTTATTGGGAGGTGAGTGGAGATGCTGAGGATGGGTTTCTGCAGGTTGTGATATTGGGAGGTGAGTGGAGATGCTGAGGATGGGTTTCTGAAGGTTGTGTTATTGGGAGGTGAGTGAAGATGCTGAGGATGGGTTTCTGCAGGTTGTGTTATTGGGAGGTTAGTGGAGATGCTGAGGATGGGTTTCTGCAGGTTGTGTTCTGAGCTGTTGCTGACATTAAGGGAGAATAGATAATTTAGTGACCCAGCTCTGAACGAGATCTGGGGCTGCAGTTACCGTGTTGTGGGTCCGGAACATGACCAACAAATGGAGCAAAGGCTGCAGAGAGAGAAGAGCCGAACAGATAGAGGAGAATGGTCTCTGTACCAACAACTTGGGGAATTTCAAGGAGACTTTACCGACCTTCTCCTAACCCAGAAGCAAATTGTGAGGCAAATCTGATATAACAAGGAGCTGGTTACAGAACGGTGTCGCCTCCTTCAGCACGGCCTGGAGCCTCACACCAGGCTGTGGATGGTCCTCTCAAATCTGATATAACAAGGTGCTGGTTACAGAACGGTGTCACCTCCTTCAGCACGGCCTGGAGCCTCACACCAGGCTGTGGATGGTCCTGTCAAATCTGATATAACAAGGAGCTGGTTACAGAACGGTGTCGCCTCCTTCAGCACGGCCTGGAGCCTGACACCAGGCGGTGGATGGTCCTGTCATATCTGATATGACAAAGTGCTGGTTACAGAACGGTGTCGCCTCCTTCAGCACGGCCTGGAGCCTGACACCAGGCTGTGGATGGTCCTGTCAAATCTGATATAACAAGGAGCTGGTTACAGAACGGTGTCGCCTCCTTCAGCACGGCCTGGAGCCTGACACCAGGCTGTGGATGGTCCTGTCAAATCTGATATAACAAGGTGCTGGTTACAGAACGGTGTCGCCTCCTTCAGCACGGCCTGGAGCCTGACACCAGGCTGTGGATGGTCCTGTCAAATGTGATATAACTGGGTGCTGGTTACAGAACGGTGTCGCCTCCTTCAGCACGGCCTGGAGCCTGACACCAGGCTGTGGATGGTCCTGTCAAATCTGATACAACAAGGAGCTGGTTACAGAACGGTGTCGCCTCCTTCAGCACGGCCTGGAGCCTGACACCAGGCTGTGGATGGTCCTGTCAAATCTGATACAACAAGGAGCTGGTTACAGAACGGTGTCGCCTCCTTCAGCACGGCCTGGAGCCTGACACCAGGCTGTGGATGGTCCTGTCAAATCTGATACAACAAGGAGCTGGTTACAGAACGGTGTCACCTCCTTCAGCACGGCCTGGAGCCTGACACCAGGCTGTGGATGGTCCTGTAAGGGGCTGTTAACGTCACAGATCCATTGTCCATTTCTGTATCCGGAATTTAAAAACCGTCTCAGTAATGGTGACCATTACAATGCGGGGGTTTGAGGCAACGCTGCAGGGGCTCCTTGTGTCACACAAAAGAGGATTATTGAGAAAAAGTAAATGGTTCACGATACAGCACTGAGGTCTCTCAGACAACTTTTTAATTGGGGGCTCCCGGAGCCACACTGCCTGTCCCCTGCTCCCAGGGATTATTGAGCAGTAAATGGTTAACTGTATACAGTCACAGAGTGCAGCACAATCAATCACTCACGAGACGAGTGGAGATGAGGAGTCGAACGATGGCTTTATTACCCTGACTTGTTCCACCCGCAGCACAGTTACAGAATGCGGCTGCTGGGAGAACCCGGGCTCTTATACTCCTCATTACTGGGTGGAGCCAGCAGGCTGCAGATCCAATCGGGATCCAGTGTCTATCCTCGAATAGCCTCTCGGCCTCACAGGGTACCTTAATAACCCTAATACATACCACCACATTCACCCCTTGTTGAAAAAGTACCCGGCGGGGTCTTGGGCCGTATGGTGGTCGGTGTTTACAGAGTCGGTACCTAGGATGCCGCTAACACGGCGGCTATGCTCCAATATCAACTACGAGTACTACTTACAATGCCGCTTTTACTGGGCAACCCAAAAATAATTATTTACAGAGACATTTCTTGCTTTACTCTTCTGATTCGATGAGTCGAATGGGTTCCCTGGTCATCCTCGCCGATCGGCTTAGCCCCGGTGGTGATGCAGGCGCTGGTTCGGGCCCCGTCGTCTCTGGGAACGTCGCAATGCCTCTCCCCGCTCCAATATCCCTATTCGGACCGGGGGAAGGACCGATCCACCCGGGAAGGGGGCGGCTGTGGGGTGCGCCGGTGGGAGGGAGGGGTGATTAGTGTTGGGGGGGGTGGAGCTCCAGAGTGGGTGACTGGTGTTGGGGGGGGGGGTGCAGCACCGGAGGGGTCGGCTGTGGGGTGCGCCGGTGGGAGGGAGGGGTGATTGGTGTTGGGGGGGGGTGGAGCTCCAGAGGGGGTGACTAGTGTTGGGGGGGGTGCAGCTCCGGAGGGGGTGATTGGTGTTGGGGGGGTTGTGTGCAGCTCCGGAGGGGTCGGCTGTGGGGTGCGCCGGTCGGAGGGAGGGGTGATTGGTGTTGTGGGGGGGTGTGGAGCTCCAGAGGGGTGATTGGTGTTGGGGGGGGGTGTGCAGCTCCGGAGGGGTCGGCTGTGGGGTGCGCCGGTGCGAGGGAGGGTGTGTGTGGAGCTCCGGCGGGTGCCGGGTCCCGCAGGGAGACCGTGTCCTGTCGGCCGTCGGGGTACGCCACGCAGGCGTATTGAGGGTTCGCGTGGAGGAGATGAACCCTCTCGACCAACGGGTCCGATTTGTGCGTCCGCACATGTTTTCGGAGCAGGATGGGTCCCGGGGCTGCCAGCCAGGTTGGAAGTGACGTTCTGGAGGAGGACTTCCTAGGGAAGACAAGGAGGAGTCCCTGAGGTGTTTGATTCGTTGTTGTACAAAGCAGCGACCGGATGGGGTGGAGGGCGTCCGTGAGGACTTCCTGCAGCGGGAAACTGGGAGAACGCTGGACCTTAGGGCCAGCAGGACGGTCTTCCAGACCGTTCCGTTCTCCCTCTCTACCTGACCATTCCCCGGGGGTTGTAACTGGTCGTCCTGCTCGAGGCGATGCCCTTGCTGAGCAGGAATTGACGCAGTTCATCGCTCATGAAGGAGGACCCACTATCGCTCTGTATGTCCGCGGGGAAACTGAACAGGGTAAAGATGGTGGTGAGGGCTCTAATGACCGTGGCCGCGGTCATGTCGGGACAGGGAATAGCTAATGGTAACAGGGAGTACTTGTCAATCATGTTCAGGAAGTACGCATTGCGGTCGGTGGAGGGGACGGGGCCTTTGAAGTCCAGACTGAGGAGCTCAAAGGGACGGGAAGCCTTTATCATGTGCTCTTTATCTGGCCTGGAGAAGTGCGGCTTACACTCTGCGCAGATTTGCCAGTTCCTGGCGGCTGTCCTGACCTCCTCGATGGAGTAGGGCAGGTAGCGGGTCTTTACGAAGTGATAGAACCGGGTGACCCCCGGGTGGCAGACGTCCTCGTGGAGGGTTCGGAGACGGTTCACTTGTGCGTTGGCACATGTGCCGTGGGATAGGGCTCCAGACGGCTCATTCAGCTTTCCGGGACGATACAAGATCTCATAGTTCTAGGTGGAGAGTTCGATCCTCCACCGCAGGATCTTGTCATTCTTGATCTTGCCCCGCTGCGCATTATCGAACATGAAGGCAACCGACTGTTGGTCAGTGAGGAGAGTGAATCTCCTACCGGCCAGGTAATGTCTCCAATGCCGCACAGCTTCCACTATGGCCTGGACCTCCTTTTCCACTGAGGAGTGGCGGATTTCTGAAGCGTGGAGGGTGCGTGAAAAGAAGGCCACGGGTCTGCCCTCTTGTTGAGTGTTGACTCCAGAGCTACGTCGGACGCGTCGCTCTCGACCTGGAAGGGGAGGGACTCGTCGATTGTGTGCATCGTGGCCTTTGCGATATCCGCTTTGATGTAGCTGAAGGCCTGACAGGCCTCTGTCGACAGGGGAAAGACCGTGGACTGGATTAGCGGACGGGCCTTGTCCGTGTAGTTCGGGACGCACTGGGTGTAATAAGAGAAAAAGCCCAGGCAGCGGTTCAGGGCCTTGGAGCAGTGAGGGAGGGGGAACTCCATGAGGGGGCGCATGCGTTCGGGGTCTGGGCCTATCACTCCATTTCGCACTACGTAGCCGAGGATGGCGAGACATTCGGGGCTAAACACGCATTTCTCCCTGTTGTATGTGAGATTCAGGGCGTTTGCAGTCTGGAGGAATTTACGGAGGTTGGCGTCGTGGTCCTGCTGGTCGTGGCCGCAGATGGTGACGTTGTCGAGGTACGGGAACGTGGCCCGCAAACCGTCCCGGGCAACCATTCGGTCCATTTCCCGTTGGAAGACCGAGACCCCGTTAGTGACGCCGAATGGAACCCTTAAAAAGTGATAGAGCCGCCCATCCGCTTCAAAAGCAGTGTATTTGCAGCTGCTCGGGCGGATGGGGAGCTGGTGGTAGGCGGACTTAAGGTCCACCGTGGAAAAGACATTGTACTGGGCAATCCGATTGACCATGTCGGATATGCGGGGGAGAGGGTACGCATCCAGCTGTGTGTACCTATTGATGGTTTGACTATAGTCTACGACAATCCTCTGCTTCTCCCCGGTCTTTACAACTACCACCTGAGCTCTCCAGGAACTATTGGTGGCCTGGGTTATGCCTTCCCTCAGCAGCCGCTGGACTTCAGACCGGGTAAAAGATCGATCCTGGGCGCTGTATCGTCTGCTCCTAGTGGCGACAGGTTTGCAATCCGGGGTGAGGTTTGCGAACTGGGAAGGAGGATCGACCTTGAGGGTCGCGAGGCTGCAGATAGTGAGTGGGGGTATAGGGCCGCCGAATTGAAACGTTAAACTCTGGAGGTTACACTGAAAATCCAACCCCAGGAGTGAGGCAGCGCAGAGGTGGGGGAGGACGTAAAGCTGGTAGTTCTTGAACTCCCACCTCTGCACCGTGAGGTTCACGATGTAGAACCCTTTGATCTCTATGGAATGGGATCCTGCCGCCAGGAAAATCTTTTGATTACTCGGGTGGATCGAAACAGCGTCTTACCGTATCGGGATGTATAAAACTCTCCGTGCTCCCAGAGTCGATCAGGCAGGTCTCGTACCCGTTTATAAATACTGTTGTTGTTGCTGTTTGGAGCCTTCGGGGCCACGACTGGTCCAGGGTCACCGAAGCCAGTCGCAGTTGCTGCATTGGGGCGTTTTCTTCAGGCCCCGTGGGGCCGTCCATCCCGGGGTCCTTAGCCGTCAGCCGAGATGGCGGCGTCCACGGGTCCCACACGGTCGGGGTGGACAAGGTTGCGCCGCCCATGGATCGCACGTTGTCGCAGGAGCACAAAATGGCGGCGCCCATCCCTCCCGCATGGAGTCCGGGACCCAAGATGGCGGCGCCGGTTGGCCGCACATGGATCGCTGGGGGGGGGGGGGGAATGAGTTTGGGGTTCTCCCCGGAGATTGCGGCGACCCCCCGGGCCTGGCACATTGCTGCAAAGTGCCCCTATTTGCCGCACCCTTTACAGAGGACTGAGCGGGCCGGGCAGCGCAGTCGGGGGTGTTTCCCCTGCCCACAAAAATGGCAGCGGGGCCCCCCCGGGTGATCTGCCGCTCTGGCAGCGCAGGCCTGCGGGGGGGACGGGGTGTCCCGGGAGTTCGGTCGCGGCGGGGGTCCACGGTGCCCAAGGGGCTGTCGCGCGGTCGGGGCACGGGTGTTCTGCGATGCCACATCGAACGAGGCCGCGATGGCCCGTGCCTCTTTGAGGCCTAGTGCGTCTCTCTCCAGCCATCGCTGGATCTCAGACCAGCAGCTCTGTGTGTTCGTTAGCCGAAACCGATGGGCAGTTACAGTTTCTCCCCAGTATTAACAGCACACTGTAGAATTCGCCCAGCGATTCCCCGGGGATTTGCCGTCTCGCCGCGAGCTGGTGGCCTGCGGAGACCTGGTTGACGGGGCTGACGTAGATTCCTCTCAGCATGGCGATCGCCGTCGGGGAATCGTCTGCGTCCTCTATGAGAGTGTAGATTTCCGGGCTCACCCTGGCAGGACCTGCAGTTTCTGGTCTTCTGTAACTATGCCATGGGCCGTTCAGAGGTATCCTTCGAACCACGCTAGCCAGTGTTTAAAAGTGCCCGCTGAGTCTGCCGCGTGGGGGCTGATTCGCAGACAATCCGGAGTGAGTCGGAGCTCCATGTCGTTTAAGTCTGCGTAATAAATTGCAGCACAATCAATCACTCACGAGACGAGAAGAGAAGGATCGAACGATGGCTTTGTTACGCAGACTTGTTCCCCAGCAGCACAGTTACAGAATGCGGCTGCTGGGAGAACCCGGGCTCTTATACTCCACCTTACTGGGTGGAGCCAGTAGGCGGCTGATCCACTCGGGACACAGTGTCTATCCACCAATAGCCTTTCGACATCACAGGGTACCTTAATATCCCTAATACATACCACCACACAGAGGTGTCTGAAACAGCTTTTTAATTGGGGGCTCCCGAGGCCACACTGCATGCCCCCTGCTCCCAGGGATTATTGAGCAGTAAATGGTTAACTATGTACAGCACAGAGGTCTCTGAAACAGCTTTTTAATTGGGGGCTCCCGGACCACACTGCCTGTCCCCTGCTCCCAGGGATTATTGAGACATAAATGGTTAACTATATACAGCACAGAGGTCTCGAAACCACTTTTCATTCGGGCTCCCGGAGCCACACAGCCTGTCCCCTGCTCCCAGGGATTATTGAGCAGTAAATGGTCACTATATACAGGCGCACAGGTCTCTGAAACAGCTTTTTAATTGGGGGCTCCCGGACCACACTGCCAGTCCCCTCCTCCCAGGGATTATTGAGCAGTAGATGGTAAACTATATACAGCACAGAGTATCAGAAACACCTTTTAAACTGGGGGCTCCCGAGGCCACACTGCCTGTCCCCGCTCCCAGGGATTATTGAGCAGGAAATGGTGAACTATATAGAGGCACAGAGGTCTCTGAATCAGCTTTTTAATTGGGGGCTCCCGAAGCCTCACTGCCTGTCCCTTGCTCCCAGGGATTATTGAGAAGTAAATGGTTAACCATATACAGCACAGAGGTCACTGAAACAGCTTTTTAACTGGGGTCTCCCGAGGCCACACTGCCTGTCCCCTGCTCCCAGGGATTATTGAGCAGTAAATGGTTAACTAGAGACAGGCACAGAGGTCTCTGAAACAGCTTTTTAATTGGGGGCTCCCGGACCACACTGCATGTCCCCTCCTCCCGGGGATTATTGAGCAGTAAGTGGTGAACTATATACAGGCGCAGACTCTCTGAAACAGTTTTTAATTGGGGGCTCCCGGACCACACTGCCTGTCCCCTGCTCCCGGGGATTATTGTGCAGGAAATGGTTAACTATATACAGCACAGAGGTCACTGAAACGACTTTTTAATTGGGTCTCCCGAGGCCACACTGCCTGTCACCTACTCCCAGGGATTATTGAGCAGTAAATGGTTAACGATATACAGCACAGAGGTCTCTGAAATAGCTTTTTAATTGGGGGCTCCCGGAGCCAAACCGCCTGTCCCCTGCTCCCAGGGATTATTGAGCAGTAAATGGTTCAATGTATACAGCACAGCGGTCTCTGAAACAGCTTTATAATTGGGGGCTCGAGGCCACACTGTCTGTTCCCTGCTCCCAGGGTTTATACAGCAGTAAATTGTTAAATATATACAGCACAGAGGTCACTGAAACTACTTTTTAAATTGGGGGCTCCCGAGGCCACACTGCCTGTCCCCTGCTCCCAGGGATTATTGAGCAGTAAATGATTAACTATATACAGCACAGAAGTCTCTGAAATAGCTTTTTAATTGGGGGCTCCCGGACCACACTGCCTGTCCCCTGCTCCCAGGGATTATTGAGCAGCAAATGGTTAACTATGTACAGCACAGAGGTCTCTGTCACTGCTTTTTAATTGGGGGCTCCCGAGGCCACACTGCCTGTCCCCTGCTCCCAGGGATTATTGAGCAGTAAATGGTTAACTATATCCAGTTTAGTGGTCTCTGAAACAGCTTTTTCATTGGGTGCTGCGAGGCCACACTGCCTGTCCCCTGTTCCAGGGATTATTGAGCAGTAAATGGTTAACTATATACAGGCACAGAGGTCTCTGAAACAGCTTTGCAATTGAGGGCTCCCGTGGCCACACTGCCTGTCCCCTGCTCCCAGGGATTATTGAGCAGTAAATGGTTAACCATAAACAGCACAGACGTCTCTAAATCAGCTTTTTAATTGTGGCTCACGGACCACACTGCCTGTCCACTGCTCCCAGGGATTATTGAGCAGTAAATGGTTAACTATATACAGCACAGAGGTCTGTGAAACAGCTTTTTAATTGGGGGCTCCGTAGGCAACACTGCCTGTCCCCTGCTTCCAGGGATGATTGAGCAGTAAATGGTTAACTATATAAAGGCACAGAGGTCTCTGAAACAGCTTTTTCATTGTGGGCTCCCGGAGCCACACTGCCTGTCCCCTGCTCCCAGGGATTACTGAGCTGTAAATGATTAACTATATACAGCACAGAGGTCACTGAAACAGCTTTTTAATTGGGGGCTCCTGAGGCCACACTGCCTGTCCCCTGCTCCCAGGGATTATTGAGAAGTAAATGGTTAACTATATACAGGCGCAGAGGTCTCTGAAACAGCTTTTTAATTGGGGCTCACGAGGCCGCACTGCCTGTCCCCTGCTACCAGGGATTATTGAGCAGTAAATGGTTAACTATATACAGCACAGAGGTCATTGAAACAGCTTTTTAATTGGGGCTCCTGCGGCCACACTGCCTGTCCCCTGCTCCCAGGGATTATTGAGCAGTAAATGGTTAACTAAGAACAGCACAGAGGTCTCTGAAACAGCTTTTTAATTGGGGGCTGCACAGGCCATACTACCTGTCCCCTGCGCCTAGGGGTATTGAGCAGTAAATGGTTAACTATATAGAGGCACAGAGGTCTCTGAAACAGCTTTTAAATTGGGGGGGTTCCCGAGGCCACACTGCCTGTCTCCTGCTCCCAGGGGTTATTGAGCACTAAATGGTTAACTATCTACAGCACAGAGGTCTCTGAAACAGCATTTTAATTGGTGGCTCCCGAGGCCACACTGCCTTTCCCCTGCTCCCAGGGATTATTGGGAAGTAAATGGTTAACTATAAACAGCACAAAGGTCTCCTAAACAGCTTTTTCATTGGGTGCTGCGAGGCCACACTACCTGTCCCCTGCTCCCAGGGATTATTGAGCAGTAAATGGTTAACTATATAGAGGCACAGAGGTCTCTGAAACAGCTTTTTAATTGGGGGCTCCCGGACCACACTGCCTGTCCCCTGCTCCCAGGGATAATTGAGCAGTAAATGGTTAACTATATACAGCACAGACGTCTCTGAAACAGCTTTTGAATTGTGGCTCACGGACAACACTGCATGTTCCCTGCTCGCAGGGCTCATTGAGAAGCAAATGGTTAACTATATACAGCACAGACGTCTCCGAAACAGCTTTTTAATTGGGGACTCCCGAGGCCACACTGCCTGTCCCCTGCTCCCAGGGATTATAGAGCAGTAAATGGTTAAATATATACAGCGCAGAGGTCTCTGAAACAGCTTTTTAATTGGGGGCTCCCGGATCACACTGTCTCTCCCCTGCTCCCAGTGATTATTGAGCAGTAAACGGTAAACTGTATACAGGCACAGAGGTCTCTGAAACAGCTTTTTAATTGGGAGCTCCTGAGGCCAAACAGCCTGTCCCCTGCTCCCAGAGATTATTGAGCAGTAAATGGTTAACTATATACAGCACAGAGGTCTCTGAATCTGCTTTTTAATTGTGGGCTCCAGGACCACACTGCCTGTCCCCTGCTCCCCGGGATTATTGAGCAGTAAATGGTTAACTATATACAGCACAGATGTCTCTGAAACAGCTTTTAATTGAGTGCTCTCGCAGCCACACTGCCTGTCCCCTGCTCCCAGGGATCATTGAGCAGTAAATGGTTAACTATATACAGCACAGAGGTCTCCTAAACAGCTTTTTCATTGGGTGCTACGAGTCCACACTGCTTGTCCCCTGTTCCAGGAAATATTGAGCAGTAAATGGTTAACTATAGACAGCACAGAGGTCTCTGAAACAGATTTTTAATTGGGGGCTCCCGAGGCCACACTGCCAGTCCCCTGCTCCCAGGGATTATTGAGCAGTAAATGGTTAACCATAAACAGCACAGACGTCTCTGAAACAGCTTTTTAATTGGGGGCTCTCGAGGCCACACTGCTGTCCCCTGCTCCCAGGGATTATTGAGCAGTAAATGGTTAACTATATACAGGCACAGAGGACTCTGAATCAGCTTTTAAATTGGGGGCTCCAGAGGCCACACTGCCTGTCTCCTGCTCCCAGGGATTATTGAGCAGTAAATGGTTACCTATATACAGCACAGAGGTCTCTGAAACAGCATTTTAATTGGTGGCTCCCGAGGCCACACTGCCTTTCCCCTGCTCCCAGGGATTATTGGGAAGTAAATGGTTAACTATAAACAGCACAGAGGTCTCCTAAACAGCTTTTTCATTGGGTGCTGCGAGGCCACACTACCTGTCCCCTGCTCCCAGGGATTATTGAGCAGTAAATGGTTAACTATATAGAGGCACAGTGGTCTCTGAAACAGCTTTTTAATTGGGGGCTCCCGGACCACACTTCCTGTCCCCTGCTCCCAGGGATAATTGAGCAGTAAATGGTTAACTATGTACAGCACAGACGTCTCTGAAACAGCTTTTTAATTGGGGGCTCCCGAGGCCACACTGCCTGTCCCCTGCTCCCAGGGATTATAGAGCAGTAAATGGTTAACTATATACAGCACAGAGGTCTCTGAAACAGATTTTTAATTGGGGGCTCCCAAGGCTACACTGCCTGTCCCCTGCTCCCAGGAATTATTCAGAAGCAAATGGTTAACTGTATACAGGCACAGAGGTCTCTGAAACAGCTTTTTAATTGGGGGGTCCCGGACCACACTGTCTCTCCCCTGCTCCCAGGGTTTATTGAGCAGTAAACGGTAAACTGTCTACAGGCACAGAGGTCTCTGAAACAGCTTTTTAATTGTGGGCTCCTGGACCACACTGCCTGTCCCCTGCTCCCCGGGATTATTGAGCAGTAAATGGTTAACTATATACAGCACAGACGTCTCTGAAACAGCTTTTTAATTGGGGGCTCCCGAGGCCACACTGTCTTTCCCCTGCTACCAGGGATTATTGGGAAGTAAATGGTTAACTATATACAGCACAGAGGTCTCCTAAACAGCTTTTTCATTGGGTACTGAGAGTCCACACTGCTTGTCCCCTGTTCCAGGAAATATTAAGCAGTAAATGGTTAACTAGAGACAGCACAGAGGTCTCTGAAACAGCTTTTTAATTGGGGGCTCCCGAGGCCACACTGCCTGTCCCCTGCTCCCAGGGATTATTGAGCAGTAAATGGTTAACTATATAGAGGCACAGAAGTCTCTGAAACAGCTTCTTAATTGGGGTTTCCCGAGGCACAATGCCTGACCCCTGCTCCCAGGGATTATTGAGAAGTAAATAGTTAACCATATACAGCACAGAGGTCACTGAAACAGCTATTTAACTGGGGGCTCCCGAGGCCACACTGCCTGTCCCCTGCTCCCAGGGATAATTGAGCAGTAAATGGTTAACTATGTACAGCGCAGACGTCTCTGAAATAGCTTTTTAATTGTGGCTCACGGACCACACTGCATGTTCCCTGCTCCCAGGGATTATTGAGAAGCAAATGGTTAACTATATAAAGGCACAGAGGTATCTGAAACAGCTTTTTAATTGGGGGCTCGCGGACCACACTGCCTGTCCCCTGCTCCCATGGATTATTGAGCATTAAATGGTTAACTATATACACGCACAGAGGTCTCTGAAACAACTTTTTAATTGGGGTCTCCCGGAACCACACTGCTTGTCCCCTGCTCCCAGGGATTATGGAGCAGTAAATGGTTAACTATATACAAGCACAGAGTATCTGAAACAGCTTTTTAATTGGGGATTCCCAAGGCCACACTGCCTGACCCCTCCTCCCAGGGATTATTGAGCAGTAAATGGTTAACTATATACAGTACAGAGTATCTGAAACAGCTTTTTAATTGGGGACTCCCGGACCACACTGCCTGTCCCCTGCTCACAGGGATTATTGAGAAGCAAATGGTTAACTATATACAGCACAGAGGTCTCTGAAACATCTTTTTAGTTGGGGGCTCCCGAGGCCACACTGCCTGTCCCCTGCTCCCAGGGATTATTGAGCAGTCAACGGTTAACTGTATACAGGCACAGAGGTCTCTGAAACAGCTTTTTAATTCTGGGCTCCGAGGCCACACTGTCTGTCCCCTGTTCCCAGGGATTATTGAGCAGTAAATGGTTAACTAGATACAGCTCAGATGTCTCTGAAACAGCTTTTTAATTGGGGGCTCCTGAGGCCACACTGCCTGACCCCTGCTCCCAGGGATTATTGAGAATTAAATGGTTAACTATATACAGCACAGGGGCCTCAGAAACTGCTTTTTATTTGTGGGCTCCCGGACCAGACTGCCTGTCCCCTGCTCCCAGGGATTATTGAGAAGTGAATGGTTAACTATATACAGCACAGAGGTATCCTAAACAGCTTTTTCATTGGGTGCTACGAGGCCACACTGCTTGTCCCCTGTTCCAGGAAATACTGAGCAGTAAATGGTTAACTATAGACAGCACAGAGGTCTCTGAAACAGCTTTTTAATTGGGGGCTCCCGAGGCCACACTGCCTGTCCCCTGCTCCCAGGGATTATTGAGCAGTAAATGGTTAACTATGTACAGCGCAGACGTCTCTGAAACAGCTTTTTAATTGTGGCTCACGGACCACACTGCCTGCCCCCTGCTCCCAGGGATTATTGAGAAGCAAATGGTTAACTATATAAAGGCACAGAGGTATCTGAAAAAGCGTTTTAATTGGGGGCTCGCGGACCACACTGCCTGTCCCCTGCTCCCATGGATTATTGAGCATTAAATGGTTAACTATATACACGCACAGAGGTCTCTGAAACAACTTTTTAATTGGGGGCTCCCGGAACCACACTGCTTGTCCCCTGCTCACAGGGATTATTGAGCAGTAAATGGTTAACTATATATAGCACAGAGGTCTCTGAAACATCTTTTTAATTGGGGGCTCCCGAGGCCACACTGCCAGTCCCCTGCTCCCAGGGTTTATTGAGCAGTAAATGGTTAACCATAAACAGCACAGACGTCTCTGAAACAGCTTTTTAATTGGGGATTCCCAAGGCCACACTGCCTGACCCCTCCTCCCAGGGATGATTGAGCAGTAAATGGTTAACTATATAAAGTACAGAGTATCTGAAATAGCTTTTTAATTGGGGGCTCCCGGACCACACTGCCTGTCCCCTGCTCACAGGGATTATTGAGCAGTAAATGGTTAACTATATATAGCACAGAGGTCTCTGAAACATCTTTTTAATTGGGGGCTCCCGAGGCCACACTGCCAGTCCCCTGCTCCCAGGGATTATTGAGCAGTAAATGGTTAACCATAAACAGCACAGACGTCTCTGAAACAGCTTTTTAATTGGGGGCTCCCGAGGCCACACTGCCTGTCCCCTGCTCCCAGGGATTATTGAGCAGTAAATGGTTAACTATATACAGGCACAAAGGTCTCTGAAACAGCTTTTTAATTGGAGGCCCCCGCGGCCACACTGCCTGTCCCCTGCTCCCAGGGATTATTGAGCAGTAAATGGTTAACTATATACAGGCACAAAGGTCTCTGAAACAGCTTTTTAATTGGAGGCCCCCGCGGCCACACTGCCTGTCCCCTGCTCCCAGGGATTATTGAGCAGTAAATGGTTAACTATATACAGGCGCAGAGGTCTCTGAAACAGCTTTTTAATTGGGGGCTCCCGGACCACACTGCCTGTCCCCTCCTCCCAGGGATTATTGAGCAGTAAATTGTAAACTATATACAGCACAGAGTATCAGAAACACCTTTTAAACTGGGGGCTCCCGAGGACACACTGCCTGTCCCATCGCTCCAAGGGATTATTGAGAAGTAAATGGTTAACCATATACAGCACAGAGGTCACTGAAACAGTTTTTTAACTGGGGGCTCCCGAGTCCACACTGCCTGTCCCCTGCTCCCAGGGATTATTGAACAGTAAATGGTTAACTAGAGACAGGCACAGAAGTCTCTGAAACAGCTTTTTAATTGGGGGCTCCCGGACCACACTGCCTGTCCCCTCCTCCGAGGGATTATTGAGCAGTAAATGGTTAACTATATACAAGCGCAGAGGTCTCTGAAACAGCTTTTTAATTGGGGTCTACCGGAGCCACACTGCATGTTTCCTGCTCCCAGGACTTATTGAGAAGCAAATGGTTCACTATATAGAGGCACAGAGGTCCCTGAAACAGCTTTTTAACTGGGGGCTCCCGAGGCCACACTGCCTGTCCCCTGCTCCCAGGGATTATTGAGCAGTAAATGGTTAACTATATACAAGCGTAGAGGTCTCTGAAACAACTTTTTAATTGGGGGCTCCCGGACCACACTGCCTTTCCCCTGCTCCCAGGGATTATTGAGTAGTAATTAGTTAACTATAAACAGGCAAGGAGGTCACTGAAACAGTTTTTAAATTGGGGGCTCCTGAGGCCACACTGCCTGTCCCCTGCTCCCAGGGATTATTGAGCAGTAAATGGTTGACTATATACAGCACAGAGGTCTCTGAAACAGCTTGTTAATTGGGGGCTCCCGAGGCCACACTGCCTGTCCCCTGCTCCCAGGGATTATTGAGCAGTAAATGGTTAACTATATACAACACAGAGTATCTGAAACAGCTTTTTAATTGGGGGCTGCCCAGGCCATTCTACCTGTCCCCTGCTCCGAGGGATTATTGAGCAGTAAATGGTTAACTATATACAGGCTCAAAGGTCTCTGAAACAGCTTGTTAATTGGGGGCTCCCGAGGCCACACTGCCTGTCCCCTGCTCACAGGGATTATTGAGCATTAAATGTTTAACTATATACAGCACAGAGGTCACTGAAACAACTTTTTAATTGAGGGTTCTCGAGGCCACATTGCCTGTCCCCTGCTCCCAGGGATTATTGAGAAGTGAATGGTTAACTATATACAGCACAGAAGTCTCAGGAACAGCATTTGAATTGGGGGCTCCCGAGGCCACACTGCCTTTCCCCTGCTCCTAGGGATTATTGGGAGGTAAATGGTTAACTATAGACAGCACAGAGGTCTCTGAAACAGCTTTTTAATTGGGGGCTCGCGGACCACACTGCCTGTCCCCTGCTCCCAGGGATTATTGAGCAGTAAATGGTTTACTTGAACAGGAGCAGAGGTCTCTGAAACAGCTTTTTAACTGCGGGCTCCCGGACCACACTGCCTGTCCCCTGCTCCCAGGGATTATTGAGCAGTAAATGGTTAACTATATACAGCACCGAGGTCTCTGAAACAGCTATTTAATTGGGGGCTCCCGGACCACACTGCCTGTTCCCTGTTCCCAGTGATTATTGAGCAGTAAAAAGTTAACTATTTTTGTAAGGGCCACGAAGAATCCAGCACGAGTTTTAAGGATACAATGTAATAACATTTATTTACTATAACAATATATACATAACAGTAGCAGTAACTTCCCTTGATACCTTCTCCTTCCTGCTGGTTCCTGAACTGGCCAGCTTATTTATACTAGGAGTTTCTCCGCCCCCCTCATTGGGGAAGTTCATACTCCCACAGGATTGTGGGATAGTCATTAGTCCCCAGCCAATCGTAAGTAGGCAGGTTATAACATCCCTCCCCCCCAAAGTCCAAGGAATCCACCGAAGACCCTGGCGAAGGAAGGCGTCGGACTCGTTTGGCCGCAGGCCAGACGCCATTTGCACGCGGCGCTCGATCAGACGGCGTGTAACGAGACGGAGACCGGCGCTTCCGTGATGAACGGCGCGGTTGTACATCCACGGCCCGTGGACCCGAGGATTCCCCCTCTGATGCATCCTGTGTCTCCATCTCGGAGTCAGAGTCTGCTGCCTCCGTCATGTCAGCGTCTCTCTCTCCATTCGGTTCTGTAACGACCTGCGCAGGCTTCGAGTGAGGCACCAGTGGAAGATTGTGAGGACTACCTTCCCTTGTCTCTGGTCTTTGCGGCTGTTGAAATGAGCTCCGGGGGTGGGGAATCTTTTGAGGGGATGATCTTCTGGACCGAACGTGGTCTACATGTTTTCGCTGGAGACGACCCTGGATTGCACCTGGTAAGATATAGGGCCCGTTTGGCGAAAGATTACACCAGGAACCCATTGGGCACCACCAGCAAAATTCCGAACGAACACTGGGTCACCGGGCGCAAACTGCCGAATCGGACGATGCCGAGACAATCCCTGTCCCTGCCGTTCTTGTGTGCGGCGTACTTTTGCGCCAATGTCCGGGAAAACCATACTAAGGCGGGTGCGGAGTCTCCGGCCCATTAGGAGTTCTGCGGGAGCTACCCCAGTCACTGCATGGGGGGTGGTCCTGTACGTAAACAAAAAGCGAGCCAGTCTCGTGTCCATTGATCCGGGAGACTACTTCTTTAGGCCTCTTTTGAATGTCTGCACTGCACGCTCTGCCAACACATTTGAAGCCGGGTGGTGAGGGGCAGTGCGGATATGGCGTATGCCGTTCACCTTCATCAACCTCGCAAACTCCTCACTCGTGAATGGAGTGCCATTATCCGTGACCAACCCCTCGGGGAGGCCATGCGTGCTAAACGATAAACGCATCGTTTCAATTGTTGTGCAGGACGTTGTCCCCTGCATCTTATGCACCTCCAGCCATTTGGACTGGGCATCAATTAGTAGAAGGAACATGGATCCCTGAAAAGGGCCTGCGAAATCTGCATGCAAGCGTGCCCAAGGCCACCCTGGCCATTCCCAGTGATGTAGGGGCGCGGCCGGCGGAAGCTTCTGATGCTCCTGGCAAATGGAGCAGTTTTGGGCCACCTTCTCAATGTCGGTGTCGAGGCCTGGTCACCAGACATAACTCCGGGCCAACATTTTCATCTTGGTCACACCTGAATGCCCATTGTGCAAGTCTGATAATATCAGCTCCTGGCCTTTTTCCGGGACAACCACACGCGTCCCCCACAAGAGGATGCCGTCTTCCACGCTGAACTCTGACAGCTTGGAGGAAAATGCCCGCAACTCGCCTGGGAGCTGTCTATGCTGCCCACCATACAGGACTATGTGCCGAACCTTTGACAGGACTGGCTCCGTCTGGGTCCACTCACGGATCTGTGATGCCGTGACAGGCAAGGTGTCCATAAAATTTAGGGTTGCGACCACGTCACCGGTCGTGGGGGTCGACATGGGGCCGGTCGATAAAGGCAATCGGCTCAGTGCGTTGGCATTTGCTATCTGCGTACCTGGTTTGTGGTCCAGAGAATACTCATATGCAGCAAGCAACAAAGCCCAGCGCTGGATCCGTGCAGAAGCAATGGGCGGTATTGGCTTATCCCCTCTGAAGAATCCCAGCAGGGGCTTATGATCAGTCACGATAGTGAAATGGCGGCCGTACACATACTGGTGGAAGCGTTTCACCACGAAAACCATTGCCAGGCCCTCCTTCTCGATCTGCGCATACTTTTTCTCCGCTGCAGTCAATGTGCGGGAGGCGAAAGCTATCGGTCGCTCGGCCCCGTTCTCCATCTTGTGGGACAGGACGGCCCCAATACCATACGGGGATGCATCACATGTGACGAGCAAAGGCTTTCCCGGATCATAGTGGGTTAGTAACCCAGACGACGACAATTGTTGCTTTACCCGCCGGAAAGCGGTTTCTTGCGGCTGACCCCAAACCCAGGTGTGATTTTTCTTTAGCAGCAGGTGCAAAGGGGCCAGCGTAGTTGCCAGATTGGGGAGGAACTTCCCGTAATAGTTTACGAGACCGAGAAAAGAACGAAGATGCGAAGTGTCAGTCCGGGTGGGGGCATGTTGAATTGCACGCACCTTCTCTGCGACGGGGTGCAGACCCTCGCGGTCCACCCGATAACCTAGGTAGACTACTTCTTTTGCCTGAAATATGCACTTTGTGTGACGTAAACGGACTCCAGCCTCCGAAAGGCGTCTAAGGACAGCCTCCAGATTTTCCAAATGCTCTTGCTCCGACGTCCCTGTAATCAACACGTCATCTAGGTAGACAGCCACACGTGGTAAACCTCTCAAAATGCCCTCCATAACACGTTGAAAAATTGCGCAGGCAGAGGATACTCCAAAGGGCAACCGTGTATATTCATACAGGCCCCAGTGTGTGTTAATTGTTACATATGGTCGGGAGGCAGGGTCCAGCTCCAACTGCAGGTAGGCGTGACTTATATCTAATTTTGTGAATGAGAGTCCACCTGCAAGTTTCGCGTAGAGATCCTCTATGCGAGGCATTGGGTATCGGTCGAGTCGGGAAACTGTATTCACTTTAAGTTTATGGTCGCCACACAAGCGAACTGTGGCATCTGGCTTCATTACAGGTACAATTGGTGCTGCCCAGTCAGCAAAACGGACGGGCCTAATAATACCCAAACTCTCCAAACGAGTGAGCTCCCCTTCTACCTTCTCGAGCAAAGCGTAAGGCACTGGGCACGCCCGGAAATAGCGCGGCGTGGCTCCTGGTTCAACTTGGATACGGGCTACGGCCCCTTTTATTTTCCCCAAACCAGGCTGGAATACCTCTGGGTATCGTCCTAGCACCTCAGTCAACCCTCCAGAAACTGTTTGGAGGATGTGCTGCCATTGCAACCGCAAATGGCGCAACCAGTCCCGACCCAACAGGCTGGGCCCATGGCCGCGCACCACGATAAGTGGGAAACGCCCCTCCTGGTGTCCATAAACAACAGGGGTCAGCGTTGTTCCTGCAATGTCCAGTGGTTCCCCCGTGTAGGTGGCCAACCTGGCCTGTGAGTCAGTTAACGTAAGGGTCTGTATACCCTGCTTGATGCGGTCGAATGTCCTCTGGGCGATCACGGAGACCGCTGCGCCAGTATCCAACTCCATCTCCAGCGGGTGGCCATTGACCCGTACTGTCACCTTAATGGGGGCCACACGGGGAGCTGCCACACAATGCAGCTGCAGGCAGTCGTCCTCCGTCTCCACGTCAGGTTCATCCACATGGAAGGTACGGCCCCTGGGCTGGTCCCAGTTACGGCCCCTGGGCTGGTCCCAGTTTCGGTCGGAACGACGGCGCCTCTGGCGTCCCCAGGACCACCGTCCGCGACGG
Organism: Scyliorhinus torazame; assembly: GCF_047496885.1. Classification (NCBI taxonomy): domain Eukaryota; kingdom Metazoa; phylum Chordata; class Chondrichthyes; order Carcharhiniformes; family Scyliorhinidae; genus Scyliorhinus; species Scyliorhinus torazame. The sequence goes on from NW_027307835.1 coordinate 293,605, forward strand.
GGTCGGCGCCTACAAGTCTGACACGGACATGGCTCCTCATCCATTGGCTCTGGAGAAGGCTCCCTTCGGGAAGGAATGTCCGATGGCCACTGGCGTCGGTCCGGATGTTGCCTCGCCCCAGGTACCGCAGGAGTGCGGGGGGACATTTTTGGGTGGAAAGGGTTGCGCCCCAAGGCATGCACTTCCATTCCCTGTAGCTCCTGTACTCCTCGCTCTGCACTCTCTCGGGACAATACTATTTGTATTGCCTGTTGAAAAGTCAATGTTGGCTCCGCTAACAACTTTCTCTGGGTTGCTGCATTGTTAATACCGCAAACCAAACGGTCGCGTAACATTTCTCACAAGGTCTCACCATAGTCACAGTATTCCGCAATCCCGCGTAGCCTAGATAAAAAATCGGCAAGGGATTCTCCAGGGGTCCTCTCAGCGGTATTAAACCGGTAACGCTGGACTATCGTGGACGGGGTTGGGTTAAAGTGTTGCCCCACTATATTCACAAGTTCATCAAACGTTTTGGTGTCCGGCGCAGCTGGGTACGTAAGGCTCCTAATCACCCCAAACGTATGCGGGCCGCAGGCGGTGAGCAATATGACCACCTGGCGCTCGTTTTCAGTGATATTGTTTGCCCGGTACTAGTAACGCATCCGTTGCGTGTACTGGTTCCAGCTTTCCAGCACAGCATCAAAAACATCCAAACGTCCGTACAGAGGCATGGTATAATAGAAAACAACTTCCAACCTGTATCCAACAAAAATCCAGGGAGGTGGCTTCAGCGGTGTAGACAGCTATTCACTTTAACCCACGTCGCCAGTTTTGTAAAGGCCCCGAAGAATCCAGCACGAGTTTTAAGGATACAAAATAATAAAATTTATTTACTATAACAATATATACATAACAGTAGCAGTAACTTCCCTTGCTACCTTCTCCTTCGTGCTGGTTCCTGAACTGGCGATCTTATTTATACTAGGAGTTTCTCCGCCCCCCTCATTGGGGAAGTTCGTACTCCCACAGGATTGTGGGATAGTCATTAGTCCCCAGCCAATCGTAAGTAGGCAGGTTATAACAACTATATACAGCACAGAGGTCTCTGAAACAGCTTTTTAATTGGAGGCTCCCGAGGCCACACTGCCAGTACCCTGCTCCCAGGGATTATTGAGCAGTAAATGGTTAACTACATACAGGCACAGAGGTCTCTGAGGCAGCTTTTTAATTGGGGGCTCCCGGACCACACTGCATGTCCCCTGCTCCCAGGGATTATTGAGCAGTAAATGGTTAACTATATACAAGCACAGAGGTCTCTGAAACAGCTTTTTAATTGGGAGCTCCCGAGGCCACACTGCCTGTCCCCTGCTCCCAGGGATTATTGAGCAGTAAATGGTTAACTATATACAGCACAGAGGTCTCTGAAACAGCTATTTAATTGGGGGCTCCCGAGGCCACACTGCCTGCCCCCTGCTCCCAGGGATTATTGAGCAGCAAATGGTTAACTAGATACAGGCACAGAGGGCTCGGAAACAGCTTTTTAAATGGGGTCGCACGAGGCCACACTGCCTGTCCCCTGCTCCCAGGGATTATTGAGCAGTGAATGGTTAACAATATACAGCACAGAGGTCTCTGAAACAGCTTTTTAATTGGGGACTCCCGAGGCCACACTGCCTGTCCCCTGCTCCCAGGGATTATTGAGCAGTAAATGGTTAACTATATACAGCACAGAGGTCTCTGAAACATCTGTTTAACTGGGGCCTCCCGGAGCCACACTGCCTGGCCCCTGCTCCCAGGGATTATTGAGCAGAAAATGGTTAACTATATACAGCACAGAGGACACTGAAACAGCTTTTTAATTGTGAGCTCCCGAGGCCACACTGCCTGCCCCCTGCTCCCAGGGATTATTGAGCAGTAAATGGTTAACTATAAACAGCACAGAGGTCTCTGAAACAGCTTTTTAATTGGGGGCTCCCGAGGCCACACTGCCTGTCCCCTGCTCCCATGGATTATTGAGCAGTAAATGGTTAACTATATACAGCACAGAGGCCTCTGAAACGGCTTTTTAATTGGGGTCGCACGAGGCCACACTGCCTGTCCCCTGCTCCCAGGGATTATTGAGCAGCAAATGGTTAACAATATACAGCACAGAGGTCTCTGAAACAGCTTTATAACTGGGGGCCCCCGAGGCCACACTGCCTGTCCCCTGCTCCCAGGGATTGTTGAGCAGTAAATGGTTAACCATCTTCAGGCACCGAGGTCTCTGAAACAGCTTTTTAATTGAAGGCTCTCGAGGCTACACTGCCTGTCCTCTGCTCCCAGGGATTATTGAGAAGATAAATGGGCAACTATATACAGCGCAGAGGTCTCTGAAACAGCTTTTTAACTGGGGGCTCCCGAGGCCACACTGCCTGTCCCATGCTCCCAGGGATTATTGAGCAGTAAATGGTTAACCATAGGATTATTGAGCAGTAAATGGTTAACTCTCTACAGGCGCAGAGGTCTCTGAAACAACTTTTTAATTGGGGGCTCCCGAGGCCACACTGCCCTTCCTCTGCTCCCAGGGATTATTGAGCAGTAAATGGTTAACTATATACATGCACAGACGTCTCTGAAACAGCTTTTTAATTGGCGGCCCCGAGGCCACACTGCCTGTCCCCTGCTCCCAGGGATTATTGAGCAGTAAATGGTTAACTATATATAGCACAGAGTATCTGAAACAGCTTTTTAATTGGGGGCTCCCAAGGCCACACTGCCTGACCCCTGCTCCCAGGGATTATTGAGAAGTAAATGGTTAACTATATACAGCACTGAGGTCACTGAAAAGCTTTTTAATTGGGGTCTCCCGAAGCCACACTGCCAGTCCCCTGCTCCCAGGGATTATTGAGCAGTAAATCGTTAACTATATACAGGCACAGAGGTCTCTGAAAATGCTTTTTAACTGGGGGCTCCCGAGGCCACACTGCCTGACACCTGCTCCCAGGGATTATTGAGCAGTAAATGTTTAAATACGTACAGCGCAGAGGTCTCTGAAACAGCTTTTTAATTGGGGGCTCCCGCGACCACACTGCCTGACCCCTCCTCCCAGGGATTATTGAGCAGTAAATGTTTAAATACGTACAGCGCAGAGGTCTCTGAAACAGCTTTTTAATTGGGAGCTCCCGAGGCCACACTGCCTGTCCCCTGCTCCCAGGGATTATTGAGCAGTAAATGGTTAACTATATACAGCACAGAGGTCTCTGAAACAGCGTTTTAATTGGGGGCTCCCAAGGCCTCACTGGCTGTCCCCTGCTCCCAGGGATTGTTGAGCAGTAAATGGTTAACCATCTTCAGGCACCGAGGTCTCTGAAACAGCTTTTTAATTGAAGGCTCTCGAGGCCACACTGCCTGTCCTCTGCTCCCAGGGATTATTGAGAAGATAAATGGGCAACTATATACAGCGCAGAGGTCTCTGAAACAGCTTTTTAACTGGGGGCTCCCGAGGCCACACTGCCTGTCCCATGCTCCCAGGGATTATTGAGCAGTAAATGGTTAACCATAGGATTATTGAGCAGTAAATGGTTAACTCTCTACAGGCGCAGAGGTCTCTGAAACAACTTTTTAATTGGGGGCTCCCGAGGCCACACTGCCCTTCCTCTGCTCCCAGGGATTATTGAGCAGTAAATGGTTAACTATATACATGCACAGACGTCTCTGAAACAGCTTTTTAATTGGCGGCCCCGAGGCCACACTGCCTGTCCCCTGCTCCCAGGGATTATTGAGCAGTAAATGGTTAACTATATATAGCACAGAGTATCTGAAACAGCTTTTTAATTGGGGGCTCCCAAGGCCACACTGCCTGACCCCTGCTCCCAGGGATTATTGAGAAGTAAATGGTTAACTATATACAGCACTGAGGTCACTGAAAAGCTTTTTAATTGGGGTCTCCCGAAGCCACACTGCCAGTCCCCTGCTCCCAGGGATTATTGAGCAGTAAATCGTTAACTATATACAGGCACAGAGGTCTCTGAAAATGCTTTTTAACTGGGGGCTCCCGAGGCCACACTGCCTGACACCTGCTCCCAGGGATTATTGAGCAGTAAATGTTTAACTATATACAGCACAGAGGTCTCTGAAACAGCTTTTTAATTGGGGGCTCCCGCGACCACACTGCCTGACCCCTCCTCCCAGGGATTATTGAGCAGTAAATGTTTAAATACGTACAGCGCAGAGGTCTCTGAAACAGCTTTTTAATTGGGAGCTCCCGAGGCCACACTGCCTGTCCCCTGCTCCCAGGGATTATTGAGCAGTAAATGGTTAACTATATACAGCACAGAGGTCTCTGAAACAGCGTTTTAATTGGGGGCTCCCAAGGCCTCACTGGCTGTCCCCTGCTCCCAGGGATTATTGAGCAGTAAATGGTTAACTATATACAGCACAGAGGTCTCTGAAACAGCTTTTTAATTCGAGGCTCCCGAGGCCACACTGCCTGTCGCCTGCTCCCAGGGATTATTGAGCAGTAAATGGTTAAATATATACCACCGGGAAACTGGGAGAACCTTGGACCGTAGGGCCAGTAGGACGGTCTTCTAGACCGTGCCGTTCTCCCTCTCTTCTTGCCCGTTCCCCCGGGGGTTGTAGCTGGTCGTCCTGCTCGAGGCTATACCCTTGCTGAGCAGGAACTGGCGCAGCTCGTCACTCATGAAGAAGGACCCCCTGTCGCTATGGATATATGCGGGGCAACCGAACAGTGTGAATATGGTGCTAAGGGCTTTAATAACTGTGGCCGCTGTCGTGTCGGGGCAGGGGATGGCGAAGGGGAAACGGGAGTACTCGTCCAAGTATGCGTTGCGGTCGGTGGAGGGGAGGGGCCCTTTGAAATCCAGACTGAGGCGTTCAAAGGGACGGGAAGCCTTGATCAGGTGCGCTCTATCCGGCCTGAATAAGTGCGGTTTGCACTCTGCGCAGATGTGGCAGTTCCTGGTGACTGTACGGACCTCCTCCACAGAGTAGGGGAGGTTGCGGGACTTTATAAAATGGTAGAACCGAGTGACCCCCGGGTGGCAGAGGTCCTCGTGGAGGGCTTGGAGACGGTCTATTTGTGCGTTGGCACATGTGCCGTGAGATAGGGCATCGGACGGCTCGTTCAGCTTTCCGGGACGGTACAAGATCTCATAGTTGAAGGTGGAGAGTTCGATCCTCCACCTTAAGATCTTGTCATTTTTAATTTTGCCCCGCTGTGCATTATCGAACATGAAGGCTACCGACCGTTGGTCAGTGAGGAGAGTGAATCTCCTGCCGGCCAGTTAATGCCTCCAATGTCGCACCGTTTCCACTATGGCTTTGGCCTCCTTTTCCACTGAGGAGTGGCGGATTTCTGAGGCGTGGAGGGTTCGGGAGAAAAAGGCCACAGGTCTGCCCGCTTGGTTAAGGGTGGCCGCCAGAGCTACATCGGAGGCGTCGCTCTCGACCTGGAAGGGGAGGGACTCGTCGATGGCGCGCATCGTGGCCTTTGCGATATCCGCTTTGATGCGGCTGAAGGCCTGGCGAGCCTCTGTCGACAGGGGAAAGGTCATGGTCTGTATTAGGGGGCGGGCCTTGTCTGCGTAATGGGGGACCCACTGGGCGTAGTATGAAAAGAACCCCAGGCAACGTTTCAGGGCTTTGGAGCAGTGGGGGAGGGGAAATTCCATGAGGGGGCGCATGCGTTCGGGGTCGGGGCCTATTATCCCATTGCGCACTACGTATCCCAGGATGGCCAACCCAGCAGCACAGTTACAGAATGCGGCTGCTGGGAGAACCCGGCCTCTTATACTCCACCTTACTGGGTGGAGTCAGTAGGCGGCTGATCCACTCGGGACCCAGCGTCTATCCACTAATAGCCTCTCGGCATCACAGGGTACCTCAATACCCCTAATACATACCACCACAGGGGGCTAGTGTGTGTATGGGAGGGTTAGTGTGTGTGTGGGGGTGTTAGTGTGTGTGGGTGGGAGGGGTAATGTGTGCCTGGGGGAAGGGGGGGTTGAGTGTGTAGGAGGGTTAGTGTGTGTGGGGGGGATTAGTGTGTGTGGGAGGGTTAGTGTGTGTGGGAGTGTTAGTGTGTGTGTGGGCGGTTTAGTGCGTGTGTGGGGTGGGTTAGTGTGTATGGGGGGTTAGTGTGTTTGGGTGGGGGGTTAGTGTGTGTGTGGGGGATTAGTGTGTGTGTGAGGGGGGTTAGTGTGTGTGGGAGGGTTAGTGTGTGTGTGGGGGATTAGTGTGTGTGTGAGGGGGGCTAGTGTGTGTGGGAGGGTTAGTGTGTGTGTGGGGGATTAGTGTGTGTGTGAGGGGGGTTAGTGTGTGTGGGAGGGTTAGTGTGTGTGTTGGCTGTGATTAGTGCATGTGTGTGTGGTTCGTGTGTGTGGGGGGTTTAGTTTGTGTGTGTGGTGGTTAGTG